>NC_051386.1:40386423-40391517 GCF_015228065.2 Penaeus monodon | reverse complement strand
AAACATATAACCTAAATACCCCAACCCCCCACCCCCAAAAAACCCCCCCAAAACAAAACAAAACAACACACCACACACACACACACCACCCCCCCGGGGGGTTTGGGGGTGAAAAAATTGGGAAACGATACCATAAGATACTAAAAATAAATTTTCCGATATTCGTTTTTTTAAAAAAAAAAATTTGTAATTTCGCCCATCTTTCTGTAAGAAAACCCCCTGCTTGCAAAAATTTTGTGGGGATTCATCCTGCAAAGTGTGCATCTGCTGGGTATTTTCATGTTTAAATAATTTCATTTTAAAAAAGAAATTTACTGATACTTCTACACTGAACAACAATTACCTTACAAATGACAGGGGAAGAAAGGGGGGGGTGTGAGAGAAAAAAAAAACGGGGATGGAAAAAGGAAAGGGGGGGGGGAAAAGGGAAGGGACGGAATCAAAAAAAAAGAAAAAAGCCCCCACTTCAACTATTTTGCATTTATTTAATTTTTTGCAGCATATAAAATTTTAAAAAACCAAATATAATCATAAAAATGAAAAAAGAAGAGACTGGGCTTTTGCAAGTCATAAAAATTTTATTTTAAACACAAATCTGGCCATGAATTATCGTTTTTTCGTTTTTTTCTGATAAATTAGAAAAACGTACGTACCGATAAAATTAAACTAAATTTAAGTAGCTATGGTTTCCTACTCTACTACTGCCCATCTTGGGGTGTTTTTTCACCATATAATAATTTATATATATAATAAAATATATATATTTTATATATATATAATATTTATATATATATATATATTTTCCAATACTGCCCCCCCTGTGTGGTTTAATATATATTATATATACATTATATAATAATATATAATATATTTTATATATTATATATATATTTATTATAATAATATATATTATTATATACATAAAATATATATATTAAATTTTATATATAAAAATATTATTTATATTTTATTAAATTATATTATATATATAATTATTAATTCACAATATCCCATCTTTTATATATATTATTATAATTTAATATATATATTATTATTATTTTATTATTATATATATAACTATTAAATTTTAATTTTATATATTATTTACATTTTAAAAATTTATATCTCCTTATTTTTATTTTTATATTTATATATAGAAAATAATATATATTATTATATATAACGATATATTTATATATATAAATTATTTATATATATATAAATATAATATTATATATATTATATATTTATAAATTATAAATATATATATAATAATATTTAAAATTTTTTTTTAATAATTATTTTTTTTATTTTTTTTTATTATTTTTTTTTTATTTTTTTAAAATATATTTTTTATTTTTTTTTTTTTTTTTTTTTTTTGGGGTTTTTTATTTATTTTTTTTTTTATATATATATTAATTTTTTTTTTTTTTTTTTTTTTGTGTGTGTTGTGTGTGTGGTGTGTGTGTGTTTTTTTTTTTATTTTTTTATTCATATATTAAAATTTTTATATTTTTGTGTGTGTGTGTGTTGGTGGTTTTGTTTTTTAAAATTTTTATTTATATTTTTTATTTTTGGTTGAAACCCCCCCGCTTGCCCCCTTTCCCCTCCCTCTCTCTCCCCTCTCTCTCTCTCTCTCCAAAAAAAAACCATCTCTCTCTTTTTCCCTTTTCTCTCTCCTCTCTCCATCTCTTCTCCCCTCTCTCTCTCTCCTCTTTCTTCTCCTCTCCTCTTTTTCTCTCTCCTCTCCCTCCCCCCCCCCTTTTATCTTCTCTTCTTCTGTCTTTCTCTCTCTCGCTCTGGCTGCTCTCCTCTCTCTCTCTCTCTCTCCTCTCTTTCTCCTCTCTCTTTTCTCTCTCTCTCTCCCTCTCCCTCCTCCCCCTTCATCTCTCTCCCTCTTCTCTCTCTCTCTCCTCCCCTCTCTCTTTTTTCCCCCCCTCCCTTTTCTTCCTTTTCCCCCTCTCTCTCTTCGCTTCTCTCTCCTTTTTTTCTCTCTTTTCCTCTCTCTCTCTCCTTCTCTTTCTCCCCTCCTCTCTCTCCCTCTTCCCCTCCTTTCCCACCCCCCCCTCTTTTCTCCCCCTTTTCTTCTTTCTCTCTCTCCTCTCCTCTCTCTCTCCTCCTTTCCTTCTCTCCTCTCTCTCTCTCTCCTCTCTCTCCTCCCCACTCCCTTCCTCTCTTCCCCTTTTTTCTCTCTCTCTCCTCACTCCACCCCCCCCCCCCTCTTTAATTTCTATTTTTTTCTTCCTCCTCCCTCCTCCCTTTCCTCCTCCCTCTTCCCTTTTTTTCTCCCCGTCCCTCCCCTCCCTCCCCCTCCTCTCTTTTCTTTTTCTTCCTGTCCCTTTCTCCTCTCTCCCTCTCTCCTTTTTCCTTTCCCCTCTCTCCTCCCCTTCTCCTCTACTCTCTTCCCTCCTCTTCTCTCTCCCCCCTTTTTTTTTCCTCTCTTTTCCTCCCCTAACCCCCCTCTCTATCATCTTCCTCTTTCCCCCCTTTTCCTCCCTCCTCCTTTCCCCTCTCACCCTTCCCCCCCTCCCCTTTTTCTCTTCCTCCACCCCCTCCCTCTCGCATCTCTCTCTCCCCCCCTCTCTCTCTCTCATCCCTCTTTTTCCTCTCCCCTCCTCTTTTTTCCTCTCCCCTCCTCTTCTCTCCTCTCCTCCTTCCCCCCTTTTCCTCCTTTTTCCCCCTCTCCACTCCCCCCCCCTCCTCCTTCCCCTTCCCTTTCCCCTCTTCCTTTTTCTCTCCTCTCTCTCCTCTTCCTTCTCTCTTCCCTCCTTCCCCTTCTCTCCTCTCTCTCTTTCTCTCTCACCTTTTTTTTCTCTTCCCGCTCTCTCTCTTTGGCTCTTCTTTTCGCTCTCTCTTTTTTCTTTTTTTTTTCTCTTCTCTCTCTCACTCTCAACCCCCCAAAAATCTATCTTTATCTTTCCTTTTCTCTCCTATCTTCTCCCTCTCTCTCTCTTTTTTCTCATTTCTTGCTTTCTCCCCACCTCTCCTCTCTCTCTCTTTCTTCTCTCAAACCCCTCCTCTCCTTTTCGCCCCTACTTCTTTCCTCGGTTTCCTTTATCCTCTCCTCCCTGTTCCCCCTTCCTCCTCTCCCTTCCCTCCCCCTCCCCTCCTCCCCCTCCTCTCTCTCTTTTTTCCTCTCTCCTCTCCCCTTCTCTTCTCTCTCCTCTTTTTTCCCCCTTTCTCTCCCCTCCCCCCTTTCTCTCTCCCTCCCTTTCTCTCCCCTCCCCCTTCCCCCTTTTCTTTTCTTTTTGGCGCACCGGGGTTTTTTTTTTTTTTTAAAAAATTTTTTTTTATTTTCTATTTTTTTCCCCATTTTTCTTTGTTTTTAGAGTTTCGCTGAATTTGTTTGTAAAAATTTAGGGGGAAGTTGTAGAATAAAGGGAAAAAATGGGAACAATGCAATTACCCGTTAAATTCGGCTTTTTTTTAGACCAAATGAATATATTAAAAACAGATAAGAATTATCTTATATTGCCATTTCAAATAACATAGGTTTTAAATTTATTACATCATTATTTTTTCATCATATTATTATTTTATGATTGTATTTTTTTGATTTTTTTTTTTTTATTATTTTTAATTATTATTTTTTTTTTTTTATTATTTTTTTTTATCTATTCTTGTTGCTGTTTGCTATTGTTGTTATGCCCTTGCCTTTTTTGGTTTGTTATGGGGTTATTATAATTTTTTGTTAATTTTTAAATTTTTGTTTTTTTGTTGTAGTGATGATGTTGTTGCTATTTATTACAAGGGCATCATCATGATCTTATCATGAAATTTTATCATTATTACGTTATCCTTATTATATTAATTTGGTTATCATTTCTACTTTCCCATCATCTCACATTGTTATTGGGAATTAGTATTTTTGTGGTGGGGTACGTGCCCCCTCCCCATAAATCTGCAATTTTTTTTTTTTTTTTTTTTTTTTTTTCATCTCTGCTTCGTCTAACATATTAAATCGAGTCAAAAGCAGCCTGACATCAGATCTGCTGTGATTCCTATTGGGTTTTGAGTCCTGGAGCTAACGATGGTCCACCGAGTCTCTCTCTCTCTCTCTCTCTCTCTCTCTCTCTCTCTCCCCTTCTCTCTCCCCTCTCTCCCCTCTCTCTCTCTCCTCCTTCTCTCTCCTCTCTTCTCTTCCCATTTAAAACATCACGAAACCACAGTGAAAGGACGTGTACAAGGTCCTTCGTGACCTTGTGACCTGCCTCTAGAGAGTCTGTGATAACTTGACAATCGGAAAACTTACAGACCTGTCAGTTGGGTATTGATCCAGTGTGTGATAATGTTCACATAAAAATAACTTCTAATGATAGAAAGAACAAACATTAAAATTAAAACGAAAGCTCCTACCATACCCCAGATGTGCTGCGGACACCGTAGGCGACCCGTGTCTGTAATTGTTATTTTCAAAGGACAGGCACCCCAGGTCGGCCCCTCCGCGTGGGGAATGACCGCGACCACTGATGGGACCTGACGACGAACCAAAACATGGAAACTAAGGGAGATACTATGCCCTCAGTAAAGAGGATATTGGGGGCCCCGGGAGGATGAAGAGGAAAGCAAAAGGCAGCTATCTGCCTCTGTAGAAGTTACTCCTCCCGGTCACTTATGCGCGCACTTCAAGAACGATACAAAGCTTCGCCCCACACGGGGAAAGTATCGCTGGGTCTCTCAGGCCCTAAAAATGGACCCGTACAATAAGACACCGGGTCAGTTGAATTGAAATTGGAAGAAATAGTGTATATGTCAGATGCAAGAACGAACAAATTTTTTGCCCAAATAGCAAAATACTGGTGCAGGCGGTGAAGTGCTTGAAAAAGCCAAGGTCTTTTAGTAAGGGGAACCCACTAACGTCATTGTGTTCGATGCCGCAAGGGAAATCGAAACAGGAGAAATGACCCTATACAATGAACGTATCATCCATGCGGGACGCATGAAGATCAATGGAATGATGACCCAGAGAGTCATCATAACATATGAGGGGAGGGTAATCCCCAAAGTATCAAAACGGTTGAGGGCATGGCACTCTTTAGTGTACCTTCTTCAAATCCCTGACCCGGTTTCTAACTGCTCGAAGTGGGGCCACGG
>NC_051386.1:40368923-40373923 GCF_015228065.2 Penaeus monodon | reverse complement strand
ACATTGTCCTGCCAACTGTACCCCATGATCCGGCGTGTGTGTGTGTGTGTGTGTGTGTGTGTGTGTGTGTGTGTGTGTGTGTTGTGTGTGTGTGTGTGTGTGTGTGTGTGTGTATTTATATATATATATATATATATATATATATATATATATATGTATGTATGTATGTATGTATGCTTATATCTATCTATCTATCTGTCTGAGCATACCATCATGGTCACAGTCAAGAGGCTACATAGGCACCTCAAGGAGGGCAACATGGGCGTTGATTGAACACTGCCCAAACATAAACAAATTAAATAACGGCTACCTCTTTGAAAGCAATAGAATTCCACATGACACACCATATATTACACTCACGCCTCACCATCATGCAACACAATGTACTTCACTGGACAACACGAAAAACTGAACTGTGCAACTCATACAGGAGACACGACCACACATCATACTCATTAACAGCCATAGGCTCAATAACACCAACCCACTCAAAATCTACATTTACATCATCAAATCCTCCAATAACTCACAAGAAAGAAGCGATGGCGTAGCAATTGCGATCACAAACGACATCTCTCACAAAATCATCAATAACTTTCACTCAGATCTACTGGCAGTCGAAATAAACACACCATATATACATTATACATCCCACCAAGAAGACCATACCATACCACCACCATACCAGATCCTGACATCTTGCAGCTCCTGAGGCATGACAAACCAATATACATCACGGGAGACCTTAACGCAAACCAGGCACTCTTTGGCTACAACCATACAAACACATTAGGAAGAGGCCACGCCTCATCATACAATAAGGCAGACTCATACACCTCGGTCCACACACAGCAACACACATAGCATATAACACAGCAACAACACCTAACATAGTCTTAGCGAACCACAGAGCACAACTACACGACATCACAACAGACGAAATCACATCCAGTGATAACCTCCCGGTCATCCTAACACTGTCGAAAAACCCAATCATGATCCCAACACAACCCCGAAAATCCTTCAAACATGCAAACTGGGAGGGCTTCAAATAAGCACTTGAAGACACAAAAGTAACTGATCTCGAGGGGTAACCCACACACACAATAAATACCCACCTTCAACAGTGGTACACAGACATACAGACGGCCAGGCAGGCCAATATCCCCACAACAACATACAAGACTATCCCTCACTACAGAGAAGCACATCGTCTGAAATTGCTTAAAATACAATATAGGCACTTACATGAAGTTGCACTGAAAACGGGGCTGGACACACAACTACACCCATGATACAGAGAAATTCAAACATAAATTACACACGAAATTAAAGTAATGAACAAACAACACTGGAAAACACTCACGCAAAGACTATGTCAAAACAGATAGATCTCAAGAAATTCTGGAGTTCCTTCAAAACGCTCATGGGGTCGAACAAGCAGATAATCACATACATATACAACGCACATAACAGAAGGTTTACTCGGTGGAGGAGACGGAACCTCTCCACAGGGAATTCTGGCAATAGAATTTCCAATCTCCCCCACCGAGAATGCCCAAGGTTACATACTACATACAACAATATAGGAAATAACTCTCCCCTAGAACACCATCAGACTAAACATTTTCACAGAGGACAATCCCCTGTCCACTCCAACCACTCCAGAGGAAATAACAAACACAATCAAACGCACCAAAACACAATACCAGGAGCAGGCAACATAAACAAAACAATCACTGAACACCTTCCACCCAGAATGATCAGCAGACTACGCCATATCTTCAATGCAGTACTGGCTACAGGATATTTCCCTGATAAATTTAAACACGCCACCCTCACCTCAATACACAAACCAGGAAAATCCGCACATGAGGTGGGGAATTACTGCCCCATCTCACAAGTCCCAGGCAAACTGCTAGACAGGGTAATAACACAAAGACTCATCCCACACTTTGAAAACAACAAAACCACAACACTAGGAAATACGGCTTTCGCCCACACAGGGGGACCGAGAGCGTCATCGCCCTCGCTTACTACGAGACAGATTTCGCACGCCTTCTCGGTAGCTTTCTGGACGACAAGACTGCTACAATACGCCTGGGAGCCCACCTAGGCAACCCCATCCACCTCAAAAGTGGAGTACCACAGGGAAGCGTTTTATCGCCAACCCTTTATATCCTACATACAGCCAATCTGCCAGAACCAACATCATACAGCAATTATGTTTCCTATGCAGACGATATCACACAGATTATTACCCATCCCTCTAAATCACAACACTTCATGAAACGAACAGCAGAAAGAGCTATACAGAACATCAACACCTTTGAGCACCACTGGAAAATACAGACAAACATAAACACAAATTCACAACCAATCACAGTCAGCAACACCCAACACTCCATACACACACAGGAAACATTCTCGGATTTCAGTTCACAAACACAGGCTTAACAACACACAATTAAACAAAGAACACAAGCACAAATAACACTAACCAAACTAAAACGCTTTTCATGCTGCCCACCACAAATAAGACTCAAACTCTACAAAACAACTGTCAGACCCATTCTAGAATACATTGCTATCCAGCTGGTGCAATATCAAATACACAAAAACTCAGAATGCAATCAGTACAGAACAAAACATTACTCTGGGTACGGCGCAACATTTCTAGACCGAATTTCCGCAGAAACACTACACAGAACATACAGCATGGACGAGGCAAAAATACCTGGGCCAGACTACACGAACAAGAAGACGAACAATATAACATCTTTGAAAAACACACAAACACTCACACAAACCACGCCTGGGGCCCAGAACACTGCCAAGCACAGAACAGGAAACACCCCCACCGGATATACGCACAAACCCCACACACACCGACACTGATCTGTGACCATGACCATGTTTTTAATTTTAAATTGTTAAAGGCTAAAAAAAGAGAGAGAGAAAAAGAAAATCAGAGTCACCCTCAGAAACTCCAAATTGGCTAAGCCACGCCGCACAGCTCTAATAAAATCAATGGCAAAGAGAGTGACCATCAGCTCTGCCAGCTCGCCTCGCCGGCGCGGATTGCAAATCACGGGGGAGAGGGCTGGCCACCTTGACGTCTCTCAAGGTATAAATTCGGCGCCGCTGTTACCCTCTAGTAGTCGTGGTATCAGCACTGACGAATTATAACGGAGAGAATTCAAGGACGTGACATCTTACAAGCTTGCTACGAACTCTAACTCGATTGCCTGTAATTTTTGGGAGTGCACTCGGCAATTGCATAAGTCAGAACATCCCGAGTCAGAGGACGAGCAGGATGGAGATATTCTATGGAAAAAAGGGAGAAAAATGCAAAAAAAAAAAAAAATCTACGTTATGTTCTTCTGCTCTTCTACACCAATTTATACTCCATAACTTTAACCCTTTGTTTGGGTTTTGTTTAGTTCTGTTTGTTCTTGTTCCTTTTTATTAATGTAACCACCATAATTCTTTTACCATCATTTTTTTGGCTGTTTTGTTCTTGTTCCTTTTATTTAATGTTATCACCGTTATCACCATATTCTTTTATCATGATTTATGTAACATACTCCCTTTTGGCCCCACCCACCCATTTGCAGTAGTCAGACCAGTTGTAAAGAACTCACTCCCCCACGAATGTTTTTTTTATACCACTTTATTCTTTTATTCCAAACTGTCACTCACACCACCTCATCCCACGTCTCATCTCACCCACTTCCTTCCTGTCCCTGTCTAGATTTATTTCTCCTTCATCATCCATAAACCAAGTTTTATGTATTATAACTTATATTCTCACTCTGCCACTGGAACCCTCAACCTCTTTCTTTTTTTACTCTTACTTCATCTTGACCTAGCAATGAAAAAAAAACTAAAATAAAAACGTTAATTACTTAAAAAAAAAAAAAAAAAAGATAAAATAAAATAAAAACGTTAATTAGTTAATTAGTTGCATTCATTTTAGTTAATAAGTTGAGTTTAGTTAATTAATCGTTCCCCGTTACTCTAAAAAAAAAAAAAATAAATAAAAAAAAAATTAAAAAAAATTAAATAACTATGCTTGGATGCCCAACGGAGAGCTATCTCTCGAAGCGAAAGCAGCTGCCAAGCGAAGTTTTTGACGTAGCGAAGTAATCGTCGTTGAACAGCAAGGCTATCAGATTGCAAGTGCAATTGAAATGATAATTCGTTTTAAAAGAAAATACGAGAAACAGTAACATTAAAAAAAAGTTGCTGGCGATGCGAGAGCGCCTTTGCCCATCCTTCCGTGGTGTTGATCTCTTCTTTCTTCCTTTCTTTGTTGGATTTCTTGGCCATCAACCCGCGGCTTAGGGCCAAGGTTATTAAGCCAATGGATCCTATTTTTCTATCAATCTATATAAGGGCTAAAGTTTTGTCTCCTTTAAAAAAGTGATTACTTTACTGATGATTTTTTCGTCATCTGATAATATATTGGTAGTGTAAAATCTCTTTTTTTTGTTGATTTTTTTTTTTTTTTTTTGCCTTTTTATTGTGTATTTGTTGCAGACTATGATATGTGATAAATGGTAAGGTTTATGTTGCAGAGATAACATTGTTGGGGGAATCTTTTTTCAAAGTAGGGAGTGAGGTGGGTTATTTTATGGCATTGACCCTGCGTCGGGGGCCCAAAACCACCTCCTCCCCTTTTGATTTTCTGTGGGCTGTATCCCACAGTTCTATTTGGTTTTGATTTTGTTGGTGAGTTGGAGGCTGGTCCTTCACTTTGCCACAGGAGATGTATTTTTGCTTTTATAAGAGACACAAAACACCTGAATCTGTACGAACTATGGTTTGTGTCCAGATCGCCAGTTGACCCGCCTAGTTTTTTCAGCCTGGCATCCATTTCCATGGATCCAGAGTGGCCTGGTACCCATATTAGCTTGACTGATTTGTTGCAACCATGTAACTTACGAATGATATTACCCAGCAGTTCATTTTTAGTGGTTTCTAAGGTTTTTAATTGG
>NC_051386.1:40351020-40368823 GCF_015228065.2 Penaeus monodon | reverse complement strand
CCCCCCACAATCAAACACACACACACACACACACACCACCACAACAAAACACACACACCCACACACAAACACACACACACAAAAAAACACCACAACACAACAACACACACACACACACACACACACACACACACCCAAAAACAACAACACACACAAAAAAAATATATAATATATATATATATATATATAATATGTATATATATAATTATACACAATGCATATAATGTGGTATATATATAAGACATATCATATATGTGTTAAAATATATATATATATATATATATATGTATATATATTATATAAAACATATATATATATATTATATAAAACACATGTGTGTATACATATATATATATATACATATATACACACACAATGATATTCTTCTTTTAACGCTAGGTTCAGTCTGAGCCCCCGTGGTCACAGCACGATACTTAATTGTATTTTTCATGTTGTGTGCTCTTGGAGTGAGTCGTGGTGGGGCCCCCAGTTCCTTTCCACGGAGAGTGCCGGTAGTACCTTTTAGGTAATCATTCTTTTATTTATCCGGCTTGGGACCAGCACTGACTTGGCTGGTTTGGGCCCACCCAGTGGCTAGGTAGGCAATCGAGGTGAAGTTCCTTCCCCAAAGGGGAACAACGCGCCGGCCGGTGACTCGAACCTCGAACTCAGATGCCGTCGTGACAGTGTGATTTCGCGCTAAAAACCCATTCGGCCACCGCGGCCTTACAATGTATATATATATATATATATATAAAATAATATAGATATATATATATATATATATATATACACACACACACTATAATATAATATTATAAAATATATAAATATATAAATATATATATATATATATTAATATAACATACACACACACACACACCACACATAAATCAGTTTATGTGTGATTTAGAAATCATGTTATTATTTTCCTTTCCCAAGCAAATGGGTATGATAAGAAATATAAATACTTTGTATTTAAAAGAGAAACGATGGAGAAAAGCTATTACCCCCCTCTCTTTCTCCTCTCTCTCTCTACTTACTCTCCTTGCCCTTTCCCTATCCTTTTTTCTCGGATCAATATTACAGTGACCAAAAATTCAACTATTATGTTCAAAGCTGTATGATTCGTCACTGTTTATAACACATGAATATTTTTTGTATATAATTTATTGCGTAAAAACATAATTACGGTACTCGAGCACCGGTCGAGGTGAGGTGAGGAGAGCCGTGCTGTAGTTTGCATCATGGAGTACGTGCGCAACAACTCGTCTGTGAATCCCCGAACGGAGTAGTGCCGGGAGAAAGGGGGCGGAGGAGGTAGACACTCATCTCGACATGGCCAGGGGGTAGGTAGTGGTTTGGGTGTATTCCCGTCCATGCCTAGGATACCCTGTACTTGAAATTTTGTGATTTTCATATTTCATTCTCCCTGCAGTTTTATTTGCGCCATTCACTCGAAGATGAAAGATATTAAAACGTCGTAAAAAATACGAAGTATTTTGAAGCTCTCTATACGGTATGTGGCTCTTGTAGCAATATCTACAATATTCCTGGCCGTTTGCCTTCTTCCGTATTCACAGCTGCGTTGTGCGCCAAGACCCTCCTGCGCCGCCGTCGTGACGAGGACCAGCAACAGAAGTGTTCTTGCTTTCCACGAGTCTGATGAGATGCATACGAGTCTAATGATTAATGATGCTTTCCACTGGATGCCACACTTTTTCTGTAACATTATTTATTACAATTGATCCCTCAAGAATTTTCTCTTGTAATGTTTTTAACTGCATTCAGAGTCATCCCTTTTCCCCAAAAACTAGACTAAAAAAAACTCCTGCTAAAAAATAAGAAGTACATAACTAGCTACCTGAGGACAACGTGAAATATCTCTCCTACATTATCTCACACATATGGGGGGTGTCTTGTGGTGGGGTGGTGTGTGTGTGGTGTGTGTGTGTGTGGTTGTGTGTGTGTGTGTGGGGTGTGTGTGTGGTGGTGTCTGGTGTGGTTTGTGTGGTGTGTGTGGTGTGTGTGTTTGTGTGGTGTGTGGTTTTATGTGTGTGTGTGTGTGGGGTGTTTGTTGTGTGTGTTTTGTGAGGATGTTTGTATATACACATACATGCAAAATGCATGGGGGAATATATATTTATATGTGTGTATTATAAAATATATAATAATATCACAAATAAGAAGGAGAAGAATAAAAAATATATATAATATAATAGAATAATTAATAAAATATAAATAATATATAATTAAAAGATATAAAATAAATGGGAAGAATATATATATATAATAAAATAGAAAAAATAATGATAATATAAAAAAAATAAAATAAGAGTAATAATAATATTATAATATATATATATTATAAGAATGTATAATATATATAAATATATAATAATATATATATATATATAAAAATAATATATTTTTATAAAGAAATATTTATATATTTTTTATAATAATATATAAAATTAATAATTTTTTTTTTATTAATGAATTTTAATTTAATTAATATATAATATTTTTTTTTTTAATATATAAATATATATATATATATATATATATATAATATTGTTATATCGTTGCCTGGTCAGGGTGGTATATAATATATATATTATTATAATATTATATATAATTATATATATTTTAAATAATAAATATATATTATACACAAAATTAAAATAATATTACCCCAGCATTATGAATGTATGTGTATATACAAACTAAACCCCCAAAACACCCCACACAACAAACCCACCACAAAACACACAACACACACACAAACACAAAACCCACACACCAGACAGGATCCACAAAAACACACACACACACAACAAACACTTTACAAACCCAACCACCACAAAACCCACACAACACACACACACAAACACACCCCGACACACACACACACCACACACACACACACACAGACACACACACACATAGGTGTGAGATAATGTAGGAGAGATTTTCACGTTGCCCTCGGGAAGTAGTTATTTACTTCTTATTTAGAAGGGGGTTTTTTTTAGTCTAGCTTTTGGGAAAGGGACTCAAAATGCAGTAAAATAAATTACAAAGAGAAATTTTGAGGGATAGAGTAATAAATAAGTAAAAAGAAAAGGTGGACCCAGGGAAAAGTCATTAATATAGACTGAGCATCTCTCAGACTCTGGAAAGAAAGAACACTTCTGTTGGGCCTCTCACGACCCGGGGGCGCAGGAGGGTCTTTGGGGAAAAACGCAGCGTGAATACGAAAAAGGCAAACGGGGAGGGAAATGTAGAAATTTCTAAAGAGCAAAATACCGATAGAGAGCTTTAAAAAGACTTGTAAGTTTACGACGTTTTAATATCTTCATCTCGAGTGAATGGCGCAAATATAGACTGCAGGAGAATGAAATATGAATCACACAATTCAAGTACAGGGTATCTAGCAGGACTGGAAACAGCCAACATACCTACCCCTGGCCATGCGAAGATGAGTGTCTACCTCCTCCGCCACCTTCTCCCGGCACGTACTCCGTTCAGGGATTCACAGACGAGTTGTTGCGCACGTACTCCATGATGCAGAACTACAGCACGGCTCTCCATCACCTCACGCTCGACCGAGTGCTCGAGTACCGTAATTATGTTTTTACAGCAATAAATTATATACAAAAAATAATTCATGTGTATAAACAGTGACCGAAATCATACAGCTTTGAACATAATAGTTGAATTTTTGGTCACTGTAATATTGATCCCGAGAAAATAGGGATAGGGAAAGGGCGAAGGAGAGTAAGGAGAGAGAGAGAGAGAGAAAGAGAGGGGGATAATAGCTTTTCTCCATCGTTTCTCTATTAAATACAAAAGTATTTATATTTCTTATCATACACCATTTGCTTGCAAAGGAAAATAATAACATGATTTACTAAATCACACATAATCTGATTTATGTGTGTGTGTGTGTGTGTGTATGTATATATATATATATACTATATATATATATATATATATATATATATATATATATAATATATATATAGTGTGTGGTGTAATATATATATATATAACTATATATAATATATATATTAATATATATATATAATATCATTGTAAGGCCGCGGTGGCCGAATGGTTAGAGCGTCGAACTAAACACTGTCACGACGGCAATCTGAGTGAGAGGGGTCGAGTCACCGGCCGGCGCGTTGTTCCCTTGGGCAAGGAACTTCACCTCGATGCCTACTAGCCACTGGGTGGCCAAGCCAGCCCAAGTCAGTGCTGGTCCCAAGCCCGGATAAATAGAGAGAATGATTACCTAAAAGGTACTACCGGCACTCTCCGTGGAAAGGAACTGGGGACCCTACCACGTACTCACTCCAAGAACATCACAACATGAAAACTACAATTAAGTATCGTGCTGTGACCACGGCGGCTCAGACATGAACCTAGCGTTAAAAGAAGAATATACATTGTGTGTGTATATATGTTATATATATATATATGTATACACACATGTGTATATATAATAATATATATATATATATATATATATATATATATATATATATATATATATATATATATATATATATATATATATATATATATATGTGTGTGGGTGTGTGTGTGTGTGTGTGTGTGTGTGTGTTGTGTGTGTGTGTATGTGTGTGCGTGTGTGTATGGTGTGTGTGTTTGTGTGTGTGTGTGTGTGTGTGTGTTGCTGGATTGTGACACGGCGTTAAAAGAATCTAATCTCATTATCTTAATTCCCCTACATCAATTCGATCTTTACATTCTGTCTTTATTAATCAAAAAATTTAACTCAGATTTATTAGAACATTTGTTTTGCTTATCTCGCGTTTCATGTTTTTCCATAAACATTCTATAGGACTTAAATTAGAGGGTTTTTTGGTCAATAATGCCATAATTATCAAATGCGTTTAACATTCTTGGCCTAAATGCAGTCATTTTTGGGGAAAACCACTTCAAAGTTGGGCAGAAGAGTTATAAATGATGTCACGATACCCAACTTGATTTTATATTACCTTTTTACAATATCAAATTTCCAGTGGCCATAGCAGAGACCACATCACGCCGTACCTTGTAGGGATTCTTGTTTCTCCAGGCAGTCAGGGTGGTCCTTCTTACGCTGGTTTCTACCAAATTTCCAATCAAACGAGAGAAAAAAATCCTACAAATAAAAATAACAATAAAATTTACGAGATTATTTTAAACAGTCAAATAAAATCCTTTGAACTTCATCTCCAACATGACTTTTTCTGAATCTCGCTTTTGAACCAAAACAAAATTTAAAAGTAATATTTATTTAATTTAAAACATTTTTCCATATATGCATTGTATTTCACAACATCTCATCATCAAGAGGCTAACGCCGACGGGGGCACATGGCCGCAAACTATCTTTCGTTTCTAGCCACGAGGGGGCCCCCATGGCGGTTACAGGCAGGCCCTCGGCCCATCTCTAATTCTTCGTGACGGGTCTTATCGAGCTGCCCAAGCCATGGCCCCTTTAGGTCGTCCCCCGGGTTTTCCTTCACCAGGATTGTCTCGCAGAGAGACAACCTGATGGGCAGGGTCATTCACAGGGAAGCGAACTAGGTGCCCATATAGCTTGAGTTGGCGATCCCGGATTATGCAAGTAACAGGTCCCATGCCAGTCTCGTGGTGCAACCGTCGGTTGGACACATTGTCCTGCCAACTGTACCCCATGATCCGGCGTGTGTGTGTGTGTGTGTGTGTGTGTGTGTGTGTGTGTGTGTGTGTGTGTTGTGTGATATATATATATATATATATATATATATATATATATATATATATATATGTATCTATGTATGTATGTATGCTTATATCTATCTATCTATCTGTCTGAGCATACCATCATGGTCACAGTCAAGAGGCTACATAGGCACCTCAAGGAGGGCAACATGGGCGTTGATTGAACACTGCCCAAACATAAACAAATTAAATAACGGCTACCTCTTTGAAAGCAACACAATTCCACATGACACACCATATATTACACTCACGCCTCACCATCATGCAACACAATGTACTTCACTGGACAACACGAAAAACTGAACTGTGCAACTCATACAGGAGACACGACCCACACATCATACTCATTAACAGCCATAGGCTCAATAACACCAACCCACTCAAAATCTACATTTACATCATCAAATCCTCCAATAACTCACAAGAAAGAAGCGATGGCGTAGCAATTGCGATCACAAACGACATCTCCCACAAAATCATCAATAACTTTCACTCAGATCTACTGGCAGTCGAAATAAACACACCATATATACATTATACATCCCACCAAGAAGACCATACCATACCACCACCATACCAGATCCTGACATCTTGCAGCTCCTGAGGCATGACAAACCAATATACATCACGGGAGACCTTAACGCAAACCAGGCACTCTTTGGCTACAACCATACAAACACATTAGGAAGAGGCCACGCCTCATCATACAATAAGGCAGACTCATACACCTCGGTCCACACACAGCAACATACATAGCATATAACACAGCAACAACACCTAACATAGTCTTAGCGAACCACAGAGCACAACTACACGACATCACAACAGACGAAATCACATCCAGTGATAACCTCCCGGTCATCCTAACACTGTCGAAAAACCCAATCATGATCCCAACACAACCCCGAAAATCCTTCAAACATGCAAACTGGGAGGGCTTCAAATAAGCACTTGAAGACACAAAAGTAACTGATCTCGAGGGGCAACCCACACACACAATAAATACCCACCTTCAACAGTGGTACACAGACATACAGACGGCCAGGCAGGCCAATATCCCCAAAACAACATACAAGACTATCCCTCACTACAGAGAAGCACATCGTCTGAAATTGCTTAAAATACAATATAGGCACTTACATGAAGTTGCACTAACACGGGGCTGGGACACACAACTACACCCATGATACAGAGAAATTCAAACATAAATTACACACGAAATTAAAGTAATGAACAAACAACACTGGAAAACACTCACGCAAAGACTATGTCAAAACAGATAGATCTCAAGAAATTCTGGAGTTCCTTCAAAACGCTCATGGGGTCGAACAAGCAGATAATCACATACATATACAACGCACATAAACAGAAGGTTGACTCGGTGGAGGAGACGGAACCTCTCCACAGGGAATTCTGGCAATAGAATTTCCAAATCTCCCCCACCGAGAATGCCCAAGGTTACATACTACATACAACAATATAGGAACATAACTCTCCCCTAGAACACCATCAGACTAAACATTTTCACAGAGGACAATCCCCTGTCCACTCCAACCACTCCAGAGGAAATAACAAACACAATCAAACGCACCAAAAACACAATACCAGGAGCAGGCAACATAAACAAAACAATCACTGAACACCTTCCACCCAGAATGTTCAGCAGACTACGCCATATCTTCAATGCAGTACTGGCTACAGGATATTTCCCAGATAAATTTAAACACGCCACCCTCACCTCAATACACAAACCAGGAAAATCCGCACATGAGGTGGGGAATTACTGCCCCATCTCACAAGTCCCAGGCAAACTGCTAGACAGGGTAATAACACAAAGACTCATCCCACACTTTGAAAACAACAAAACACACAACACTAGGAAATACGGCTTTCGCCCACACAGGGGGACCGAGAGCGTCATCGCCCTCGCTTACTACGAGACAGATTTCGCACGCCTTCTCGGTAGCTTTCTGGACGACAAGACTGCTACAATACGCCTGGGAGCCCATCTAGGCAACCCCATCCACCTCAAAAGTGGAGTACCACAGGGAAGCGTTTTATCGCCAACCCTTTATATCCTACATACAGCCAATCTGCCAGAACCAACATCATACAGCAATTATGTTTCCTATGCAGACGATATCACACAGATTATTACCCACCCCTCTAAATCACAACACTTCATGAAACGAACAGCAGAAAGAGCTATACAGAACATCAACACCTTTGAGCACCACTGGAAAATACAGACAAACATAAACAAATTCACAACCAATCACAGTCAGCAACACCAACACTCCATACACACACAGGAAACATTCTCGGATTTCAGTTCACAAACACAGGCTTAACAACACACATTAAACAAAGAACACAAGCACAAATAACACTAACCAAACTAAAACGCTTTTCATGCTGCCCACCACAAACAAGACTCAAACTCTACAAAACAACTGTCAGACCCATTCTAGAATACATTGCTATCCAGCTGGTGCAATATCAAATACACAAAAACTCAGAATGCAATCAGTACAGAACAAAACATTACTCTGGGTACGGCGCAACATTTCGAGACCGAATTTCCGCAGAAACACTACACAGAACATACAGCATGGAATCACTAAACACACGCATACACAGACGAGGCAAAAATACCTGGGCCAGACTACGCGAACAAGAAGACGAACAATATAACATCTTTGAAAAACACACAAACACTCACACAAACCACGCCTGGTGGCCCAGAACACTGCCAAGCACAGAACAGGAAACACCCACACCGATATACGCACAAACACACACACACCGACCCTGAACTGTGACCATGACCATGTTTTAATTTCAAATTGTTAAAGGCTAAAAAAAGAGAGAGAGAAAAAGAAAATCAGAGTCACCCTCAGAATCTCCAAAGGATTGGCTAATCCACGCCGCACAGCTCTAAAAACATCAATGGCAAAGAGAGTGACCATCAGCTCTGCCAGCTCGCCTGCGCGCGGCGCGGATTAGCAAATCACGGGGGAGAGAGGGCTGGCCACCTTGACGTCTCTCAAAGGTATAAATTCGGCGCCGCTGTTACCCGTCTAGTGGTCGTGGTATTAGCACTGACGAATTATAAACGGAGAGAATTCAAGGACGTAACATCTTACAAGCTTGCTACGAACTCTAACTCGATTGCCTGTAATTATGGGAGTGCACTCGTGCAATTGCATAAGTCAGACATGCGAGTCAGAGGACGAGCAGGATGGAGATATTCTATGGAAAAAAGGGAGAAAAAATGCTAAAAAAAAAAAAAATCTACGTTATGTTCTTCTGCTCTTCTACACCAATTTATACTCCATAACTTTAACCCTTTGTTTGGTTGTTTAGTTCTGTTTTGTTCTTGTTCCTTTTATTAATGTAACCACCATAATTCTTTTACCATCATTTTTGTTTGGCTGTTTTGTTCTTGTTCCTTTTATTTAATGTTATCACCGTTATCACCATATTTCTTTTATCATGATTTATGTAACATGCTCCCTTTTGGCCCCCACCCACCCATTTGCAGTAGTCAGACCCAGTTGTCAAGAACTCACTCCCCCACGAATGTTTTATTTATACCACATTATTCTTTTATTCCAAACTGTCACTCACACCACCTCATCCCACGTCTCATCTCACCCACTTCCTTCCTGTCCCTGTCTAGATTTATTTCTCCTTCATCATCCTTAAACCGAGTTTTATGTATTATAACTTATATTTCTCACTTTGCCACTGGAACCCCCAACCTCTTTCTTTTTTTACTCTTACTTCATCTTGACCATAGCAATAAAAAAAAACTAAATATAAAACTAAATAAATAAACAAAAAAGAAAAAAGATAAAATAAAATAAAAACGTTAATTAGTTAATTAGTTGCATTCATTTTAGTTAATAAGTTGAGTTTAGTTAATTAATCGTTCCCCGTTACTCTAAAAAAAAAAAAATAAATAAAAAATAAAATCAATAAAAATTAAATAACTATGCTTGGATGCCCAACGGAGAGCTATCTCTCGAAGCGACGCAGCTGCCAAGCGAAGTTTCGACGTAGCCGAAGTAATCGTCGTTGAACAGCAAGGCTATCAGATTGCAAGTGCAATTGAAATGATAATTCGATTAATAGAAAATACGAGAAACAGTAACATTAAAAAAAAGTTGCTGGCAGATGCGAGAGCGCCTTTGCCCATCCTTCCGTGGTGTTGATCTCTTCTTTCTTCCTTTCTTTGTTGGATTTCTTGGCCATCAACCAGCGGCTTAGGGCCAAGGTTATTAAGCCAATGGATCCTATTTATTCTATCAATCTATATAAGGTCATAAAGTTTTGTCTCCTTTAAAAAAGTGATTACTTTACTGATGATTTTTTCGTCATCTGATAATATATTTGGTAGTGTAAAATCTCTATTTTTTGTTGATTTTTTTTTTTTTTTTTTGCCTTTGTATTGTGTATTTGTTGCAGACTATGAATATGTGATAAATGGTAAGGTTGATGTTGCAGAGATAACATTGTGGGGGGAATCTTTTTTCAATGTAGGGAGTGAGGTGGGTTATTTTAGTGGCATTGACCCTGCGTCGGGCCAACACCACCTCCTCCCTTCTGATTTTCTTGTGGGCTGTATCCCACAGTTCTATTGTGGTTTTGATTTTGTTGGTGAGTTGGAGGCTGGTCCATTCACTTTGCCACAGGAGATGTATTTTTGCTTTTATAAGAGACACAAAACACCTGAAATCTGTACGAACTATGGTAGTGTCCAGATCGCCAGTTGACCCGGCTAGTTTGTCAGCCTGGCATCCATTGCCATGGATGCCAGAGTGGCCTGGTACCCATATTAGCTTGACTGATTTGTTTGCACCATGTAACTTACGAATGATATTACCCAGCAGTTCATTTTTAGTGGTTTCTAAGGATTTAATGGCTTTAAGTGAACTTAATGAATCTGAAAAAATAACTATTCTATCGTGGGTCGTCGATAGTGCAAAATCAATAGATTTGTCTATGGCAAAAAGTTCGGCAAGAAAAATCGATGATGATTATGCAGTCTGAACTTTAGTTCACATTCAGTCGACCATACACCCGCATCCACACACTCATCTGTCTTGGAGCCGTCGGTATATATATGAAAAAAGGGAGATGTTTAACAAGGATCTTTCTGAACCTCTGGCGTACCTCCACCTCCAGCGCCATGGCCTTGGCTGATGGAAGCCAAGCTTCCATGATAGAAAAATTGGGGGTTTCCCATGGCGCTATATTTGATTGAACCAGGGTATCGATGGTAGAGAGATCTATACCGACTTTCTCGACGAGATCGTGGAGTCTCGTGCCAAAGGGCCTAATGCCACTATTGCCATTAGGGTGGCTCGGGACTCGAGCCACCTTTGCGGCATAGCTCAAGGCTAACTGGCCGCGTCGGAGGGGAGGTACTCCTGACTCCACCTCAAGACGCTCGATCCGAGTGCACTTCAGGGCTCAAGACACACACGCAAACAGGCATTCTGCACAGCATCCAAACCTTTCAAACTTGTTCTCGATGCCGAACCATACAAGATTAACCAATAATCTACTTTAGACCTAATCAGGGCTTTATATACCATTAGCAAAGACTGTCTATCAGTTCCCCATTTGTTACCAGAAATGCACTTTAATAAATTAAGTGCTTTTTGACATTTATTTTTTAACTGACCAATGTGGTCTTTCCAATTGAGTCTACTATCAAAAAGTAGCCCAAGAAACTTTGCAGAATTTTGAATAGGTATTGGGTGGTTGTCTAGAGTTAGCCTGATGTTCGGCTTCCTCCTATGTGAAAAAATTACCCCAATACTCTTTCTAATGGAAAACTTAAAACCCCACTGGAGGCCCCAGTTATGAATCATATCCAGTGCCAATTGGATGCGATTTGCTGAGAATTCTGCATTATTGCTGGAATGCCATAATGTACAATCATCAGCGTACAGTAGTATTTAAGATTCCGAGGAGGAGCTGGTAAGATGTCATTAATCATACATAGAAATAATGTTGGTGACAAGACACTTCCTTGTGGGACCCCGTTTGCCTGGACAAAAATGTCCGAAAAAGTGACATTGTCGGAAAATAATTTGACAGCAAAAGTTCTGTCAGAAATGAAATTTTGAATAAAACAAGGCAAGTTTCCACGTAATCCAAAAGCATAAAGTTTTCTGAGTAGGCCATATTGCCATGTCATGTCGTAGGCTTTTTCTATATCTAAAAATACTGAAATCAAAATTTTTATTTTTGGGCAATGGCCTCTTGAATATGACTGTCCAGCTTTACTAGCTGATCGAGAGTTTGGCGTCCCTTGCGGAAGCCGCACTGCTCGTCAACTAGCAAATTACTGGAATTTAAAAAATGCAACAGCCTACTGTTAACAATTCGTTCCATGACCTTGCATAAGCAACTTGTCAACGCAATTGGGCGGTAGGAGATGGCAAGTCTGGAATTACCCCCTCCTTTCAATATGGGAATGATGTGGGCGAAGTGTCATGAGTTTGGAAAAGTGTGGCTTTTCCAAATTTCATTGTACACTTCTAGCAACTTAATCATGTCATCATGATTAAGATGCTTCATCATCTCATATCGAATCTCATCGGGGCCTGGGGATGTTCCTCTACAGGCTTCTAGGGCTCGGACAAGCTCATCCATTGTAAGATCTTTATTGTAATCAAAGTCATCTCCTGTGGCAAAGTGAATTGGTTGCAGCTCAGCCTCTTCCTTGATGGTCAGGAAGGTGGGATGGTAATTAGCCGAGCTGCTTGTATGAGAGAACTGTCTGGCGAGTGCATTAGCAATGTCTCTATGTGAATCGAAATTGTTACCCTCGTGAATGATGTTGTTGATTTTAAAATATGATTTTTTCTTATTGATTTTATTGATAGTGGACCAAACCTCTGATATTTTTGTATTGCTGTTTATTGTAGAGACAAAGCTCCACCAGGAGTCTCTTTTTGCTTGTCTTATTACTCTATGAACCCTAGCTCTTGCTTGTTTGTAGTTGCAAAAGTTCTCATTTGTGATGTTATTTTTGAAAAGCCTGTAGGCCTTATTGCGTCGGCACAGCGCCCTGCGGCAATCTGGTGTCCACCATCGAACTCTATGCTTAACGCTATCTGTCGAAGTTTTAGGAATGGATAGCAATGCTGCTTCTATAATCGAATTCTGAATATTGTTTACTTTATCATCAATGGTTTCTCCAACAAGTACGAGCTTGACGCTCCTTGTGATGGCGACCCAGTCTGCTCTTTTTATGTTAAATTTAGGCGCTGAAGGCGTTCTCACTGTGTCACATGAATATCTAATCAAAATAGGAAGATGATCGCTTCCCAACGAGTCGTCAATGGTGTGCCACAGGCACTTGGCTGCTATTGATGAAGAGACCAGTGATAAGTCAATAAAGCTCAAATTACCGGTATTATCGTCCACCCGCGTCGGACTACCATCATTCAGAAGGACTAGATCAGACTCATTAAGCAACTTAACTACTTGCTCACCTCTACCATCCACCCGCAGGGAACCCCATAACGTATGATGAGCATTAAAATCAGCTAAAATTACTTTATTTTGTGGCAGACGTTCCTGAAGAGCAAAGAGCTCATCATAGGCTATCACTGCATCAGGTGGACGATAAAGTGAACATATAGCCAGATACGTGCCATTAATTTTTACTTTGCATGCGACAAACTCCAAAGTAGAATCAATAGTTACTTCTGTAAAAGGGAGGCTTTGGTGGATGTACATGGCGACTCCGCCTCCAGCCCTACCCTCACGATCCTTCCGACATAGATGGTAGTTCCTCAGCGAAACGACCTCGTCAGAGACGAGGTTCGTTAAGTGCGTTTCTTGGAGAACTATAATATCGGGAGCATAGGACGAGGCTAATAATTTAAGGTCATTTACTTTAGATCTAAGACTTCGACAGTTCCATTGTATAATGGTCGACGCGAAGATTACGTTTTATGGGGTTTGGAAGTGCCTTGTCCACCAGTTTTTTTCTTCTTTTTTTGGGAGGGAGACGCCTCCTCTCCCTCGCTTCCCGGGGACCTCTCTCGGGATGGTTTGGAGACAGAAGCCTCCATGTCCTGCACCTCCTGGCGAGGGAGACGACTGACAGATTGCAATCTGCTTCTCTCCGAGAAGCCGATCGCGAGCCAGACGAAGTCCTCACAGGAGTAGCCCGGACGGGAAGGTGCGCTCCGGACTGTGATTCGGTATCAGCCTCCTTAGGATTTTTATGCTGGGTTGATGCAGCCATTTGATCGACCAATTTAGTCAAATGATAAACTTTAATATTTAATTCTTTAACGGTTTGTTTGAGTTCAGCAATTTCTTTATCCTTGGCTGCAAGCTGTTGACTGACATTACTTGCACTAGGGGTGATGTTAGTTACTGCTTCAGCATAGGAAGTATCGGGTTTGTGTGTCAAACTTTCCACTTTCCTCTTAGCTTCAGTATAACTAACTTCATGCTTTCTCATATATGCTAATGTCTCGGTTTCCTTCTTCAGGATGCTACACTCAGCAGATCCTGACTGATGGGGACCTCCACAGTTAGCACATTTGGAAATCTGGCTAGTACATGTGATGGTGTCATGGGCTTCAGCACATTTACGGCAAACAAATTTACTCGAGTCTTTATCAATACATCTTAATGAGGTGTGTCCGAATTTTTGGCATCTATTACAATGCATTGGCTTTTGGACATAAGGTCTTACTTGAACACGTTCATAACCGACGTTGACATACTCTGGGATTTTATTCAAAGCAAAGGTCAAAAAACACAGTCCAGTTTTCGTTCGCACATTCCCATCCTTCTTGGTCATACAATGAACGTCCACTACGTCTTGGTCCTTCATGCTCTCAAGAATTTCACTTTCTTCCATCGTCCTCAAATCCCTGTGAAAGATTACTCCCTTACAGGTGTTTGGGCCAATAGGAATAATTACTTTAACTCAAAGATCATGAATTTGCGTCAGCTTAAGTAAATCCTTAATCTGGAAGTTGTATTGTACTTTAACAAGGAGGCTTCCATCTCGCAATTTTTTTACAAAATCAAAATCGCCGTCCACTTGACCATCAAGGACCTTTTTGATGATAAAGGGGTTCACGTTCAAAAGCGATTGATTTTCATTCACGCATTTTACATTCGCGAACCTTGCATTCTCCGTGGGGATTTTGAAAAGTGGTCTTCTCGTTTTGTCATTTGTGGGGGTTCCGTTGTTCAGGGTCGAATTTGTCCTAGAGTGGTCATGGGTCGCCCCTTCTCCTTGAGGAGGAGAAGGGGTAGTCGGGGTATCATCCATCCTGGGCATCGGACCAGGTCCGACCCCTTGTCTCAAAATTGTTGTCCTGAAGGGATCAAAGACTCTTAACTTTTGGTATCAACCTAACAGCAATAGCTAAGAGAGTAAATCAGTATTTCGTCCTCTACCCCCCAGTGGAAGCCTGGTTGCGTTCTCCAGTACCACAGAGGGATCGAGTTAAGTGGAGGACACTTCCTTACCGCCGAACTTGCCTAGGCGAAGGACGGTAAGTCGATGCCCACCCCCCAGGTGAATACGGGAGTTCACGAGGAACTCCGGCAGGCTCAGGAAAGTCACATTAAGAGGAAATATTTAGAAAGAGAAAAAGTTCGCCCAAAGGACGCCCCAGACTACTTGGCCTCCCAACCCAGGGGTCAAAGCCCAAAGGGCTACCCTGGTGTAGAAGAGAGGTGCGGGTCTGAGGTGGGGTGCTGACTACGCTTACTGTAGCCTCGTGTCACCTGCAAAAACAAAGCACAATAAATGGTCTGTAATTTACAGGATTTTACTTTACTTGAGTTACTTTAGAACTCAGAAACAACAATGTCTAGCGAGACGAGAGGCCCCGGGCTCCAGGGTAACTCTTGTGGCACAAGACTTTTTATTTGTTGGTTCTGCATTAAATAAGGTGTGTCTTCATCAAAAATTCAAACACGAGTGGTTGATCTCCTTCGCCGCGTCACAGACAAGGGTAGCCTCTTCCAAGGGCTATATAAGTAGGGTTTTGTCACACACGGTAACCATCGAGTGTTAGATAATAAATTGAGACAGCCATAAATAGCTGACACAGGCCGCGTCATATATATGGAAGGCCCGGGCGAAGCTAGACTTCACAAATCTCAAATGAATGAACGACTTCGAAGTTCTGTGCAGCTTTAGGTGATAAGGTCTATGACGTCACTTGGAGATGGCAGAGAACGGGCGGGGGTGGTGAATTAGAGAATGGTAGGCTAGGGAAGATGATAGAAAACGTTAGGAAACTAAACAAACACTAAAGTAATTTTACATGCTGGCTCATTCCGGCGATTTGCACATTGGACTGATTTTAAAGGCGACGATTACCTGTTCAGTCGCCGATCTGACCCCTGGTGACCCATTTAGATCTACGGCTAAAACTACTAAAATTGCTGCAAAATGAAGGTATCACAAGGATAATGTAATGATAGTATTAATGTTAATATTTATAGTAATAGGGAAGGCGACGTTAAATAATAATAATGATATTAGTGATGGTAATAAAATAATGATAATGACAATAATGTGATGAGGATGAAGATGATGATGATGATACTGGTACTGATAATGATGATAATGTTATTATTATGAGTATTATTATTATCATTATTGTTACTACTATTATTATTACTAATGTTAATACTATTTCATTATCGTAATATTTATTATTATTGTCATCATTAGTATTAATGTTATCATTATTACTATTGGTATTATAATCATTATCACTATTATCAACATTATCATTATCATTATCACTTTCATAATAATTATTATCATTGTTATTATCATTATTACACTTATCATCTTTACTATTATCGTTCTTATTATTATTATTATTACCAATATTGTTATCATTATTGTTATTACCATCATTATAAAGGTATTATTACTATTATTATGATGATAATAATAATTGTTATAATGAGCATAATAATGATGATAATAATAACAACAACACCATATCCCCATTTCAAAACCAAATCATCATTACAATGTAATAACTTCCAAAACCCTTCCATTTCTCTCTTTCTCTAACAATAATTTCTGTTACAGTTTACTTTTGAAATATGTTTCCATGATAAAGGACATCCTTAGGACGGTGCAAAATACTGCTACCAACCACTGAACGTGTAAGGGACATTGCGGCTTTTGTGCGCGCCACTCATGCGAGCGAAGACGGGAGAAAGAGGGAGATCTTTACAGGTCTACATTCGATCCACGACTGGCCACATGATTAGCGCCGAACCCCCAGGCTTTGACCCGAATGACGTCATGCGTGAGACAGATGAATTTGAATAGCTCTGTAAGGATAAGGATAAGCCAGATATACGATGCTGAGCCTCACCCGGGCTATTCCTCTTCTGCGGCGCCACCCGAGCTCTCCTGAAAGGAGTTTTCGAGAGACTTCTCGTAGATTGCCGTAAATTAAAACACAAACAGCGAGCTGCTTTTCCTAGTTTTACTACAGTTGAAATTTCATGTCTAGAAGTGTTTGTGCTGTGGCTTTCACAGCACAAACATCGTTTGCTTGTGTATGTGTGTGTAAGGCTCGCCTCGCTGTAACTTTGGTTCTACATCAACTCTGCCGGACTCTTCCTTGTCTAACCAACTACCGCTCAAACTTACAAATCGGCCAACCCTACGGTGTGAGTGTGCGCGTGTGCGTGTGCGTGTGCGTGTGCGTGTGCGTGTGCGTGCGTGTGCGTGCGCGTGTGCGTGTGCGTGTGCGTGTGCTTGTGCGTGTGCGTGTGCGTGTGCGTGTGCGTGTGCGTGTGCGTGTGCGTGCGTGAGTGTGTGTGTGTGTGCGTGTGCGTGTGGCGTGTGTGTGCGTGTGCGTGTGCGTGTGGTGTGCGTGCGTGTGGCGTGGTGTGTGTGGTGGTGTGTGTGCGTAGTCTTGCGTTGTTTGGACGTGTTGGTGGTGTGTGTTCGTGTCTTGTGTGTGGTGTGTGTGTGTGTGTTGGTGTGC
>NC_051386.1:40338067-40350920 GCF_015228065.2 Penaeus monodon | reverse complement strand
CTTCGCCATCCTCAGGGACACCCTCGATGCGCTCAGACACACTATCGAAGTGTTCGAGACTTTCTCGTAAAAAATTATTTGTAAATCGTGTTTTTCTAATGTGAACTGAATGTTAATCATTATTACTATTGGTATTATAATCATTATCACTATTATCAACATTATCATTATTATTATCACTTTCATAATAATTATCATTGTTATTATCATTATTACACTTATCATCTTTACTATTATCGTTCTTCTTATTATTATTATTATGAATATTGTTATCATTATTGCTATTATCATCATTATAAAGGTATTATTACTATTATTATGATGATAATAATAATTGTTATTATGATCATAATAATGATGATAATAATTTGATGTGTTAACAGCAGAGTGATGTTGGTAAGGTACTGTATTTATGTTTTTGCAGCAATAAATTATATATAAAAAAATCATTCATGTGTATAAACAAGTGACCGAAATCAGACAGCTTTGAACATAATAGTTCAAAGCTATCTACACACACACACATACATATATATATATATATATATATATATATATATATATATATATATATATATATATATATATATATACATATGTGTGTGTGTGTGTGTGTGTGTGTGTGTGTGTGTGTGTATGTATGTATGTATGTATGTATGTATGTATGTCTGTATGTATATATATGTATATATATAATATATATACACATATGTATATTTGTGTGTATAAATACATATACATATATGTATATATGTATATATATACATGTGTGTGTTCATATATATATATATATAATAGATAGATAGATAGATAGATAGATAGATAGATAGAGAGACAGATATATATATATATATATATATATATATATATATATATATATATATACATATATATAAACACAGATATATATATATATATATATATATATATATATATATATATATATATTTGTGTGGTGTGTCTGTGTGTGTTCCTGGACTGTGACACGGCGTTAAAAGAATCTAATCTCCTTATCTTAATTCCCCTAGATCAGCTCGATCTTTATCATTCTATAAAGATTCAACAGGAATCAGTGTATACAACACACACACACACACACATGATATTAATAACCTTAATCACTGCAGCAACATATTTTGTCATGCCTCGAATTTACCGGCGGGCCTTTTCCCTGATTTCTTGTCTTTTATTAATCGCAAAATTAACTCAGATTTATTAGAACATTTGATTTGGCTTATCTCGCGTTTCATGTCTTTCCATAAACATTCTATAGGACTTAAATTTAGACTGTTTCTTGGTCAATAATGCCATAATTATCCAAATGGGTTTTAACATTCTTGGCCGTAAAAATGCAGTCATTATCTGGGAACCACTCAAAGTTGGGACAGAAGAGTCTATCAATGATGTCACGATATCCAACTTGATTTATATTACCTTTTACAATATCAAATTTTCCAGTGCTCATAGCAGAGACCACATCACGCCGTCACCTTGTAGGGATTCTTGTTCTCTCTGCCAGTCATGGTGAGAGAAACAATATTACAAATAAAAATAACAATAATATTTACGAGATTACTGGAACATTCAAATAAAACCCTTTGAACTTCATCTCCAACATGACTTTTTCTGATCTTGCTTTTGAACCAAACATATTAGATGTAATATTTTGTAGCTGACAAATTTTTTTCCACATGCATGCGTATTTCACTAATCATCAACAAGAGGCTAACGCCGACCATAGGTCTACCTTTCGTTTCCAGCCACGAAGGTCCCTCATGGCGAGTCTCGAGACAGACCCTCGGCCCATCTCTAATTCCTCGTGACGGGTCTTATCGAGCTGCCCAAGCCATGACCTCCTAGGTCGTCCCACAAGCCTCCTCCACGCAGGATTAACCTTGACCTACCTTAATGGGCAGGGTCATTCACAGGTAAGCAAGCTAGGTGCCCATATAGCCTGAGTTGGCGATCCCGGATTATGCAAGTAACAGGTCCCACAGTCTCACGGTGTAGCCATCGGTTAGACACGCGGTCCTGCCAACTGTACACCATGATCCAGGGAAGAGACTTCTTAAAAAAAAGGCCAGGGACTCATATATTATGGCAACATCATCGGCAAAGTCAAGGTTTGAGACCTTGGTATTGCCCAGTGTTGTTCCACACTGACTTTGGGTAGTAGCTCTACCCATTATCCAGTCTATGCAGGTGTTGAAAAATGTTGGTGCAAAGACACAGCCTTGCCTCACCCCTGAATTAACAGGAAAGAAGTTTGACAGGCTCCCACCACACTTTACAGAACTTTCAGTTAGTCTTGGTATTAGGCCAATAATCTGTGTCAGAATTCCTGAGTCTCAGAATCTCCCATAGCAATTCTCGATGCACCGAGTCAAACGCCTTTTTAAGGTCGATGTATGCTGCAAGCAACCCACGACTGAACTCACGACAGCATTCCACAATTACTTGAAGCACTAGGATGCAGTCTATTGTGGACTTGCCAGGAGTGAATCCAGACTGTTCTGGCCTCTGGTGCCTTAGTAGGTGGTTGCGGATCCGTTTCAGAAGAATGTGGGCGAAAACTTTGCATGGTATGCTGAGCAGTGTGATGCCACGGTAGTTGCTACAGTCCCAACGATCCCCTTTCCCCTTCCAGAGAGGGATGACCATGCCCCTCAACAGGTCAGGGGGAATGGTACCAGACTGCCAGATGGCAGTCAAGACTGCTTGCAAGCCCTATGCCATAGGTTCACCCCCAGCCTTTAGCAGTTAAGTATGGATATCATATATGCCTGCGGTTTTCCCACAGCTTGAAAATCGCCGTCCTAACCTCCATTAGGGTAGGAAGTTCCTTGCTGATGGTTGGGTCCGGTGCAGGTATTGTGATACCACTTGCATCCACACTAACTGTTGGAGGGTCTACCTGGTACAACTGCTCAAAATACTCAGCCCAATATTCACGAACCCCAACATGATCTGTCCATCCATTGAGCGGACTGTGGTCATCTGCAAGGAGGTCTTAGAGTTCAGCTTTTTCAGGGCTTGGTAGGCAGGATTAAGGTCATTTACCAAGAAATGACCTTCAACCTCCTCAGCAAGATTCCTGATGAACTGTTCCTTGTCCCTTCTTAGCAGTGTCTGAGCCCTATACACCAAAAAGTAAGTCCTGATTGCCATTCAGCCGAGCCATGTAACACACTTCAGTGGCCTTCAATGTCTGCAGGGAGATGAAATTCTGTCTTGCCCTCGGGCATATGCAAATGGACTCCTGCACTGCTTTGAGTGGTTCGCACAGTGTTTCCCACAGAGCAACTGGGTCTGTCAGGTTTTCCAGTTCTGTAAATCGATCATAGACAGCTGTGGTGAACACACGGGCACACTCCCTCTCCCTCAGTCTGTCCAAGTGAAACACCCTAGAGTGGCCACTGGAGGGATGATGAGTTTTGAAGCGGACTTATAGGGTAGCCAGAACCAGCTTAGGGTCAGTGCCACAGAACTTGGCATTCCGATAAACCCTGCAATTCTGGGGGATCCTCCATCGAGTGCTAACAAAAATGTGGTCGATCTCCTTGGCCACTCTACCCATATTGATATACCATGTCCAGCAATGCGGGTTGGAGCGCTGATGGCAGGAGCTACCACACAATCACTTCACATCACCCTGAGCATCCACCCATATTTTACTAAATGTTTAGTAAGGAATATTTAAGTGAGGTTTACGTTTTCCCAGTCCTCTGATGTCTAATCCTTGTGAGCCTTTGCCCAGGCCAGTTGTTTCTTCCTTGTGGTTACAGTTAGTCTTGGCACCTTAGTTGGCCTGCATGCATGGTATCCCATCTCATTTAACTGTTTCCTGCTTGTGGAGGGCTTACACTCAGCACCATATTTCTTCCATTCATTAGCCATTTGCCTGGATAACTTTGAGCAATCTTGTTTAGCCATATATGCAAACATTGTCCTGTCTGAGATAGTAGACAGACTTTCTTCCACTTTCCTCTTTGATTGGTTCATGGCTTCCCAAATTATTGTTTTACTTTTAATTTTGCAATTGAAACACCCACTTTCTTGACCATTTTCCGTTAGTTTATTGTAGTTTATCTGCTACAAAATTCTAATTACTACAGAGAATAATATATATATATATATGTATATGTATGTGTGTGAGTGTATATATATATATATATATATATATATATATATATATATATATATATATATATATATATATATATATATAAGCATGATCCTTCTTATTCATAGCTCAATGATTATATCAGTACTGTATATGTATATACATGTGTGTGGGGGGAGGGGCTGCATGAGTGTTATACTTTGTATTTATGGGAAGAAAATTATTCCTGTTACTATCATTGTTATCAACCCACCCCCACCGGGAAAATTCGATTAGCAAATCTACATTATATTGTTATTAACACTACTAATAGAAATATGAATGGTTAATGGTTAAAACAAATAAATGTGCTAGATATCATATAGCATTATGATAAAGTGTTGTGGCAAAAAGAGTTAATAAAAGAGAAGAGGTTAGGCAATTAGATCAAAAGAGGGGGGATCTGTGCATCTGAGGAAAGGGAGCAAGTTGTCAAATGAAAAAGTGGGAAGACAGCACAAGTGAGGAAAAGCAGAGGTACAGGCTGCAGTGAATTGTGAACAGGATAACAAGATGTTAGGGACTGAAAAGAAAACATTGCATGAGGAACATAATAGGAATGCATAAAGTGAGTGTGACTAATACACAAGTGAGCAAGAACAATGTCCCAGTGTCTCTTCTGATGGAATGGGACCAACCAAGGGGAGATGGAAGGTTTAATAGTTTGTAATTTATTGGTGGTAAGACTGGACTAGAAACACTGCCAATTGGTATAAAGGAAAGTCTTAAAGTGGGGGTAATAGATGGTGGCTGGTGTAGTGTGAAAAATGGGGCAAAGCAGTGGAGCATGCTAAGGCATGTGCCTGTTCATTGCCCGACATGGCTGGGTATGTAGCAAAAACTGACTGTTGACTGAGTGTATAGTCTGTATGAGAGACAGTGAGTAACGGGAGTAGGTAATGATAGTGAACAGTGAGGAAGGGATGGAAGACATGTCTTATAAAGCAAAGATGTCATGTAGTTCTATTGTAAGGACGCTGGATTCAAGAGTAAGGGTAACGTTGAATTTACGGAAAGGAAAGACTAGAGCGAAACTAGTACCAGAGGCAGATTTAGTCCATCTGTATACATATGTTTTTTTGGAGGAGGGCAAATTTAGGAGGTAGCTATAATCTAAGGAGGAAATGAATGGGCAGAAAAAGGAAAGGGTCGGAGATGAGGAAAAGGTGAATGGGAAACGAGAGCTTTCATACAGAGAAAGGAGTAGGTAAACACGGAGAGTAGGAAAAGGTAGGAAGAAGGGATTGACAAACAGTTTTGAGAGTGAAAATTGGTGGAAACTGTATGTTTACATATCACATATGGAAAGAGTTAACTTGCGTCCAGGATACTTTAATATATTGTACAGAGCATCTGCCGCGATCTTCCATGCGTAATGTAAACAGAAGCCTCTCTCTCTTCAGAGGGACGTTGAGTATAAAGACGTTCAACTATGAAATATATAAAGGCACAGCATGATGACAAATACCATATTCTAATATGACTAAATTTCTGATATGCTCCCCTTCTTTGAGTTTGAAAAGGTAAACATACTAGCTTTGAAACTAAACACTGCTTAGTCTGTAGTAGCAAAAACTAAAGGGATTCTTATTACATATCAGCGAAACGAATGCATTTTACAGAGCTTGTAGCTGGGGCACTCATAGATGCTATGGGAAAGGTCACAGAAACCGGCGGTTTTACCACCTTGTGTTCTGATGAGTTAATCTCTGTTGCGGCCTGTGAGGACAATGTATCCTGTCGTGTCCCATTTCTTGGTGACATGGTTTTGAGCATGAACTGTTGTACTGGTCTCAAGCAATATGAGGGGTTTAGCATGGGTGTTGTATTGTTCTGCTGCCTGCTGTTGTAGAATTGCTGCTTCTTCGAATACACTCCTGTGAGTAGGCAGAAGAGAGCATAGTGGGCGATCTAGTAATATAACTGCAGGAGAATCTCCATCTTTTCGTGGAGTGTTTCGCAGTTCAAGTAGACCTTATGTAAATTTGTCATTAGCAAATATATCTCCTGTCGGGGAAGTCTTGATGATGAGGTATTTCAGCTGTTTGACACATCCCTCAGCATGACCATTGGACTGAGGGTAGTGTGGTGTAGACATTTCATGATTTACTCCCCATTTCTTTAGGAAAGTAGAGGGCTAAAGATGAAAACTGGGGTCCACCATATGTACGAAGATGTGTCAGTACACCAAGTTGACAGAAGAATTTTCTGAATGCATGCATTGTAGAATTGTTGGCACATCTTTTGTGAAGGGGTGAACTTCAGGCCAAGCAGTACAGCAGTTAGTATACAGAAGGTATGACCTGCCAGTATGGCTAAACAGATCAGCTGACATTGATTGTGGAGACTGTGGCAACGGTTCCTTTTGCCATGAAGGTCATAATACTCGACAAGATGTACTGGCTTCTACTGTAGTGGTAATGTCATTGATTATGCCTGGCCACCATACAGTTTGCTGTGCACATCATTTAGTGGCTTGTGCACGTCGGTGAGGGACATGGAGATGATTGAGGACATTATAATACATGTTTGTTGGTATGGCAATATGACATTCATAGAGAAAAAGTCCATTATCATGCGTCAAGTCATTCCGGATTTTCCAAAAAGGTAGGAGGTTACTAGGTAGGTTAGCTTTAGACTTTGGACATCCACTGGTAACATGCATAATGAGTTGCTTGTAATTTTCATCTGTGGATGCTGCAATATGTGGTTCCTCAATAATAGGATCTTAGTGTTGCTGTTACACTACCGTTAACAATGTGTTGCTTCCTGGTCAAAACTATAATCCAGTTTGTCTGACTTTCCCACAGGAGAACATAAGAGTGCATCTGGTATAGAGTTTTCTTCCATATTGCTGTGAATGAATAAGCGGCAATTTTCTCATTAAGATGTTGAAGTCTTGGATTTGAACTGCATCAAGGGTGTATGTATTCAGGATTCATATCAGTGATTTGTGATCAAGGACAAGATCAAATGAGGATAGAGCTAATAGCTATAGCCTACATTTGTGCATACCCCATACTGCAGCAACTAGCTCGAGCTCCACAGTGGCATTGCGACTTTAGCATCAATAAGAAAGCATGAACCACACTGGATGAAATGCCACTTTTCTCCATGTTTCTGAAGGGGAGTATACCCAATACCATACAGGCGTGATGCATCCGTGTGTAATGCTGCCGAGGTCAAAGCGTGCAAAAGTTGGAGTAGAAGACAGTGCTTTTTTAAACATTTGAAGGACTCTTGGTGTGCTGGAGTCCAAATGAACTAGTTTCTGGGGCTTAGAAGGGGTTAGCGTGAAGTCTCCTAACTGATTTCCCAGACCCATGAAAAAATGAAGGTCTGTTAGATTACACTGTGTGGGAACCTCTGCTATGGCTCTGCCTTTGTTGCTGTTGTTATAAATCCAGTCTGAGACCCAGGAAAGAACGAAGGTCTGTTAGATTACACTGTGTGGGAAACTCTGATAAGGCTTTGTCTTTGTTATAATTCCAGTCTGAGACAAGTTGTAACCACAATATTGTACTTCAAATGCAGCAAAGATGAACTTATCCCATGTTGTCTACATTTATCCAAGATTGTATGAAGTTGTTGAAGGTGGTGGGCATAACCTGTATCCCATACTAACACATCATCAATTATTTGACAAATTTGAGTAAACTGGTAGCGGCGAAACGTTTGGTTTCTTTATCGTCTCATGTGGCTGTCAATAAGATGAAGGATGTCACTGATGGGCATTATATACTCTGCAGGGACAGTAAGGAAGTGTACAAGTGTTTCCTTCATCTCACTATCAAGACAACGGCGTAAATGTGCTAGTTGTACAAGTTGGTCGTTTTCAGAGTCAGGGCAATCAGTCTGGGAGAAGGAAACAGTTCTGGTATATGTACTAACTGACGGGTCAAGCAAGATCAGATAACATCGTCATCTACGCCCTCGCTGAGTGAATGGTTCCTATTTGGGACTTGGAGCCACGTGGTAAACAGCCACGTGGTCCACTGGTACTTATGTATGTGCTACACAGCTACGTGGTCCACTGGTACTTATGTATGTGCTACACAGCTACGTGGTCCACTGGTACTTATGTATATGCTATATTGCTCGGACACCTTTGATTTGCCTCAAGGGTGACCTAATTTGGCTGGTCATCTCGATCTCGCATGCGTTGTCCTGGTGCATCTTTGTGGCTGCTCATCCCTGTCGTCCTCATCCTCCTGGTCCTCGGTGTAATCAGTCTGTCCTCGACGTCCGCATGTCCTCGAAAGTCTCGCACAGGTCCTCCTTGACTTCGGATTCGTCTATACTTCCTCGTAGACCTCGTCCAGGCCTAACTCGGCGGCGTCCTCGTCCACATGTCCTCACAGATCTCGTCCAGGTCCTTCTCGGCGGCATGCTCGTTCTCGTAATCTTCATCTGGAGCTCCTGGAGTTAACTGGATCTGCGGGCGTCCGCCAGGCATCGCCCATCCACAGCATTCTGGGGCGACTGGTACCTGCGCTGGCGAGTTCCTGATTCTTCGCTGGATCTACAGGAGTCCAGCAGGCAGCGCCCATCCACTATATCATGGGACGGCATAACGCCTGCTCTGACGTACATCCTGGTACACAGGCCTATGGCGATCATCCGATGACGTCCTTCCCACACCATCCTAAGGTGACCGGTTCTGCAGCAGGGTCCTCCTCTGGTGGCGTGTCAGCTATCGTCGGTCCGACTGCAATTATAGTCTTGGAACCAGATCATACACGTAAGGGCCAGATAGCAAGAGAAAAAGAAAGGCAACTGACAGGAAGGGGTGTTAAGTACCACTAGCTGGTTATTTATATAAATATGCGGTTTTAAATGTTCATTTTTAATTTATTTTCATCCCTTTTTTTCGTTTTGTGTTTTATTTTCACAAAGATAAAGAAAAAAATAAGAGAGGGAGACGTCAGTAGTGATTCGCATGGACCTGGCTTGAACTACTAACCCTCTCTGATAGATATGAGAGTAGATAAGGGAAACGACAACGGCAATCCACAAGGATTTACTTGAACCACTGTCGTCACACAGAGAAGAAATAAATGTAATATGTACATCATGTACGAGTCACTTGTCACAACTGACAAAATTGCAGGCTAAAGAGATACATCATAAATCTTTATGCCGGCACTAAGACAGCAACCAACCCTATTAATGAAAAGGCTTCAGTGTCTTTTGTCCTGTGTGGATGAGTGAGGTGAGTGTGTGTGTATGTGTGTGTGAGTGAAAGCGAGAGTGGCCTCACACTGAGAATGAATTACAAACACGAATATTAACGTTCACTATAACAAAACTGAGATAAATTAACAATGCTAGCTATATAAAATTATTTCAACTACCACATTGAATTCAACATATAATGGTATATGACAGAATGTACGCATTAATGAATGGTGACATGAAAAAAATATTCACAAACATTCTAGCAAACAAATCTTCTTGGGGTCAGAAAATATAAACTGCCGAGGTAGTTATGTCTAGCTATACATCTTAGACTTCATCGACGTGGGGATCCTATACCCAAAATGCCGTACACTGAAGAACCGAGCCAGGAAAATCTATAAATAACCTGCTCTTTTCTGCGTATCTGTGATGGGCGCACGCGACATTCCTTACGGATATTTACGAATCACATGACTGCTTGGGAGTTACCCAAAACATGCTAGCGACTTTAAGAGGGTGAGAAAGGTGTGATTAATAAGTGAATAATTATTCTAGCTTAAACCCTAGTCCTACATTAAATAACGGACATAACCGCGGGTCACATCGACTCAACTCAAAGTTGTCGATCGAACGAATAACTTCGGTTTTACCTGTACCTACTTTTTGAACGTCGGAGCGCAGATCTATTAGGCGTTTACGCAACCCTGGGGCAATATTGGATAATCCTGTGCACTATGATATGCGGGAAGATCCTACGCTATATTCAATATAACAAATTTTAATAAAATTGCGTTACACGCTCCGTTCTAGCGCCAATAGAACGTGTCAGCAAAGCAGTATAACAATAATACAGTTAATCCCCTAGGTTTGTCCAGAAAAAGGAAAAGGTGAGGTCAGGACAAAACCACAACCAGCCGACCACAAGCGAAAGAGAAAGCGCAGTCAGGTCTGGGCGAGGGGAGGAACGAGACAAATGAAATGATATTCGTGATAAGATAAAATCACGAACGCGTTAATTTCGTTGCAGACGAAACATCTTAAATCTCTAAAAACGATAGAAATTAATTAACTACTTAACTAACGAATGATATTCTTGTTTATTGACCAAATACGCGATCTCACGGAAATGATCTGAGGTGAAGGGAATAGTGTGAGAACGTACCATTTGTTGTCATTTAGCACTTTTTACCCAACAAAAACCGACAGTTTAACACATTTATGGGAGAAGGCAAAAGAAATAAGAAAAGGGGGCCCAAACGTGTTTTTTTTATCGACATGTCTTGTAGTGGTCGAACGGATTTTCTTCAGGGTTGGTGTGTTCGTGTTGGGTGCCAAAAGGACGCAACGCCCCTCGCTGCCACCAGATATAATGGGTACAGAACCCTATTATAATGGCTTTGCAGGGGTAGTGATACTGTAACAACAGTGTGGAAACACGAGACGATATCTAAATATATGGGTAAGGCGGGTCACGGTCAGCCAGCCCAGTGGGGGAGGGCTAGGCTGACCTTACCGTGTCGAGCTCTGGTCACGAACTGACGGGTCAAGCGAGATCAGATAACCGTCATCTACGCCCTAACTGAGTGAATGGTTCCTATTTGGGACTTGGAGCCACATGGTAAACAGCCACGTGGTCCACTGGTACTTATGTATGTGCTATAAGGAGTGAGGTTATGCAGGAATAGGTTTACCAGGGAGGTCAGTCAGGGTAGATAGTCTGAGCTTGGGAAACTGTTGGAAGAGAAGGGGGTAGAGAGTGAATCTAAAAGAATCGATCCCACTTGCCTTGGCTGAAAACAATACTTAATAGGTTTGCTCAAGTGGAACCAGTAGAAGGACGAAGTGGCAGGAAGAGGAGGTGGCGTGGAGTGATACAGCAATAATGGGAAGGACAATCAGGATGAATAGTAGCAATAAGGGAGGAGGTAGGTATATAAGGGAGGGAGGGGTATATAAGAAGACTACAGGAGGAGATGGAGTGAAGGATGACTGGTGTATTCTGAAGGTTGAGTAATGACCTGGGTAAATGTTAAGGAATTCATAGAGTTGACAGCAAACATTGGGTGGTCGGAGCCGTGATCAGAGGAACAGCTGGGGTTGGGAAACCAGTGATGTCAAATTTATGGGCAACCCTTAAGCCTTTAATAAGGGTAAAAAATCTTCACTACTGGCCATGGTGAGCCTGAAATATGTGGGGAAGAGAAATGGTCTACCACTCAAGTCCCCATAAGGAGTATGGACTAGATGATTGCCAAAGACAGTTCAAGACTGACTCAAAGCCAGTCTTTCATCCTTTCAGTACAGCTCTCACACCTTATCAAGTGGACAGAAGGGGATGAAGAGATGGAAAGGAAAGGAAAGGGGGGGGAAGAAAAGACCATGCAAAATTAGTTGAGGGGAGGGGTAGGGGTACATCACTATTGGCATCAGTGAGTTAAGGTTGCATAAATAGCAGTTCTATTTATGCAATTGATGCAGAAAAGTTCTGCACTTTAAGTGATTTTATACAATTTACTCTAAGGATTAATAAACTTGTAAAAAGTTCAATATTTTCAACACCTACTGGATACAGGTCAAGGTGAATGGAAAAAAAAAAATACAAAAGACATTTATTCCTTTAAAATACTACACAATAGTGGAAAGATTCTCAAATACAATTATCAATTCTTGAGACAATATAAAAGGAAAATACTCTTACATAACTGGAACAAATATGTTTTGAAACCCTTATTAATGTTTTGGTAAAACGCAAAATTCATATCAATTTTTACATTTTTCAATACAGATGCATGTGTCCAGTTTACATACTGTTCTCAATATTAATTTCAAACTTGAAATTCTACTAATTGTTCCTTATTCCCAATGCTTGTTCCAGTTCAGCACGTTTTTGCTGAATCTTGCTATAGAAGTAACGGTTGACTGCCTCGTGCATCCATGGCTGGAAGTAGTACTGTGCACGGCGTTCTTCTTCTGGATTTCCAACTACATCAGTCATAGTCTTCAAATCTCGATTCTGAAATAAATCAAGTTTATTAAATTAACTTCAGTCTGCCTTTCACCATAAATTTAAAAAAAAATGTTAATGACAATTGAAAAAGTTAACAATGATCACTCTGGCAATGGCATGGTTTGCCAAAACCTTTGTATTCTTAAAATTCCATAATCTATTTATCCAAGACTTGCTCCATTGCATAAAATCTACTAAAAAATTACCTATTATCTAATATATTTCATTTTTCATGTATAATCTTCAATCAAGTTTCTCATCTATGATGACTAACAGCAAAACTTTTTTAATCCTGTACCCTCAAAACCAGACTTACCTGTGAGATCAGCCACTTCTGGATGAACTGCTGTGGGTCCTTTGCAAAGGAAAGGTAGAACTCTCTGTTGGTTTTCAAGGAGTTTATTGTCTCCACTGTCTCGTGGATCTTGGTGTCGAGAGTCTGAATGTCTTGCTGTGAGTTTGTGCTAAGGAGGAAGTTGTTCATTTGGGTCTGTGGAAGACAAAAA
>NC_051386.1:40325567-40328067 GCF_015228065.2 Penaeus monodon | reverse complement strand
TAAATTATACCAAGAAAAACTTGAAATTCAATTTGATTTAGCAATGTTATATCCCTCCATCTATTTTGGGTTGTTTACCCTAGGTGTTCAGGAGTCGGAACTCTCTGTTACAGACTATATATAAAGCACATTGTATCAATTTCATGGGAGTTGAGGAGGCAGAGCCCCCTCACTAAGGAATATATAGAATGTATTGTATATATCCCATGTGATTAAATTAAGTTGCTTTTTTTGGATAGGACATATTGTATGAACATCACTGGGGTTTTGGATGGGGTGAAATTTCCCATAGATTTGACCTAAAGAAGGAGTAGATTCCTATAGAGTTTTTACAGCAGTTGGCATGTCAGTCTGTATATTCTCAAAGATGGTGGGCTCATAACAGTTTCATTAGCCAATTTTGAGTATTTTTTTTAAATTTTTTTACTTACCCTTTTTTACCGAAATTTCCCTGATAACTCATCCCCTCCCTCCTATTGAGGAATTTCAAAAAGATGTCAGTCATGATTGCAACGGAAATAATCTTAAGAAACATTCTCATCATAGGAGAATAAATCTGAAATAATTATTTTTCTGGGAGGTCAAATTGTCAAACGAAAAATAATCATTTTAAAACCATTCGTTGCTATGCTCTATTTTAAACCTGAAAAATGAATAAAGCAATTTACTGTACTTCCACCCCCCACAATTTCCCGATTTGATCAGCCCTCCCAGCTTTTGGGATCAATAACTTTGGGAACAGAAACGAGTGCTAGATTCACATATAAGACAAAGAGCCATCAGCAAAATATAGCATTCAACAGGATTTTATTGTTAGGCTTCATTTCCAAATTTACCATTTTATCTGTAAGTGCCATAGGGTCTTTCTCAAGAAAAAAAAAGTTTAAAACAAAATCATAAAAAGGGACAACCCAAACACCACACAAATCTCGGGTGTTCAACCAAAAACCTCCCTTCATCCACCTATGAGTGGAAATTAATCTTACAGAGCGAAATTTCCTTAACGGCCCTATAAAAACAAAAAAGAAAGCGAGTTTCGAGAAGGAAAACAGTATTTTCGAAAAAGGTTAAAATAAAAAAAACTCTTCATCGCTCCCAAGGGCGAGCGGCACGGAAGCTCCAGCTTCTCCCTCTCTCCCTGCCATTTCCAGCTACTATACAACTTACTGGGTAACTCTGGGTAGGATATCGCATGGGTTGCCCTTGAACCTGGGGACCTTGGGGCCCAGAGAACCTCTGGGGGGGCGCCGAAGGAGTCCCTGGAGGAGGCGGCGTTCCGGGGTACGAGGGACGCGACGCCATTTTTGACTTCGAGGTCGCTTGGCCACCGAAACGAGGCGACGGCGGAGGCGCTCAAAGGGCGATAGAAAACGGGCATTCAGAAAGCGAAATAGTGTGTTGGATTAGTTACACTATTTGGAACTCCTTTCATATTTTTGTTTTATGAGCCCTACTCATACCTTGTTTAGATTTGTGGAATTTTTTTCCCAGTGTTTGCCGGGTATTTTACTACTTCTATTCGTTCATCATATAAACCATTTATATGTATGTGCATATCTTTGTAATTTTTAAAAAATATATGTATAAATGTATTATGTAGCATGTTTATGATGTATAAGTGTGATATATTGTATTTTAAACACCCCTATCTCCTTTTTTTTAAAATGAACCCTTTTTTTTATATTTTGGGTTTAAAATTAATAATTTCGATAGGGATTGAATAAAATCTAATTCACAACGAGCAAACAAAGCATAGAAGTAGATAATCTTAGTGTTTACAAAACATTCACCGAAAAACATGAGAATATATTGTGTGTGTGTGGTGTGTGTGTGGGTTGGGTGTGTGTGTGGTGGTGTGTGTGTTTTGGTGTGGTGTGTGTGGTGTGTGGTGTTGTGTGTGTGTTTGTTGTTGTGGGGTGTGTGTGTGTATGATGTATTATATATGTATATATATGTATATGTGTATATATTTTATTATATAATATATATTATTTTATATATTTTTGGGCATATGTATATACCATCTTCTCTTTTTCCCCCCCCAGCACGCTTCTGTACCCCTTGCTACTAAATATCATGATAAATTTCTTTGAAAGAATTCCCGCTGGTCCGCGGATCACTTTAAGAAAATTCTCTGTCAAAAAGTTGGCAAATCTTTCTCGCTCAACAAAAAGCCCTCCCAAAACACGAGTTTTTACCCCCCAAACGTAGACGTGCCAACAATGAACAGAGCCCCTGAATAAAAATTTCTTAAAAGGCTCATACGATCTACAGAAAGTCAACTACGACCCGGGGAAAAAAAAACCCCTATTTGGTAAGGATTTTTTTTTTAGAAAAAAAGATTAATGATTTGATAACTCAAAAAGGGAGGAAGATTTTATCCCTGGCAAAACAATTGACCCCAGGGAAACCCATGGAAAGGTTTTGGGAAGGAAATAAGCAAGATTAAAGGCAATACATGCAGTATAAACCCCCCCCACATCCCGATAGGGGAGCCTCA
>NC_051386.1:40288067-40293067 GCF_015228065.2 Penaeus monodon | reverse complement strand
ATATCGATCTCCTTTCGCCCAGTGTAGCACTCGGGTCCTCAGTCAGACGTGTTTATTTGCCTAGCTGTACAGCCCTGGTTAGAAGGAGTTTACGCGTTGTCGAGGACTGAGTGACAGCAGCGACTGGTGGTTTTGTCCGTTGTTATGAGTGGATAAGCTGTTGACAATTTACTTTTAGTATCAAGAACTGTTTTTTGTTACTGTTTTTGTGAATATGGAATGTGCAATTTAAGGGTGTAATAGATCAGTGACCAGCAGAATATCAACAGTTTCTAGAACAGGCGGAAGTTATTCTCCATATACAGGCTAGTAAACATGGACCAGCATACAGTGAAGATATGAACGGCTGACCATTTTATGAAGCATGTGGAGGAGACGAAGAAATCCTGATATTCTGACAGTTGTTTACTCAGTTAAAGTGGCAGGTGAACATATTTACGTCTAATAGAATGCAACTAATATCCGATATTATTTTGGTCTGTGAATCTAGTCGAAATTTGAAAGATATATAATAACCTTGCTACGTATTTTTCATTCTTACGAAAGTATACTCCCTTATAATCGGCTACATATTCTCGGTGGTTTTCCTTATATTTATAGTCAGTACTTGAAACTTTGTTATTCTTCATTCACTAGATATGGCTTAGACGGTAATGGCATTACCTTCAATCGGATAATCTATTATGCAAACCGCTGGTAAAATGATTACCTTTAGTATACCCAGCGTATTACTAAATAGTGTTTACGTTCTGCTTATCAAACTAGGATTAATGAACCAGATAAAAACAATATATGGTGAATTTTTCTTGGCATTATCCTCGGTGTTACCAGTGAGATTTTAGGAGGCTCATGTTATTTTTTCTTTCTCCCGCTGTAATATTTTCCATCTCTCTTTTTCCCTTTCTCTTGCTTTTTCTCTCTCTTTCATTTCTCTTTCTGCCTATCTGGCTATCATATCTCTGATATCTGATGTCTGTCTATCTGCCTATCTCTCTTTCTCTATCTGTCTATCTATCTATCTATCTATTTAACTATCTATTCCTCTCATTCTCTCTCTCTCTCCTCTCTCTCTCTCTCTCTCTCTCTCTCTCTCTCTCTCTCTCTCTCTCTCTCTCTCTCTCTCTCTCTCTCTCTCTCTCTCTCTCTCTCTCTCTCTCTAATATTTTCCATATCCCTTTTTCCCTTTCTCTTGCTTTTTCTCTCTCTTTCATTTCTCTTTCTGCCTGTCTGGCTATCATATCTCTGATATCTGATGTCTGTCTATCTGCCTATCTCTTTCTATCTGTCTATCTAACTATCTATCTATCTATTTATCTCTTTCCTCTCATTCTCTCTCTCTCTCCTCCTCTCTCTCTCTCTCTCTCTCTCCTCTCTCTCTCTCTCTCTCTCTCTCTCTCTCTTTCTCTCTCTCTCTTTCTTCTCTCTCTCTCTCTCTCTCTCTCTTCTCTCTCTCTCTCTCTCTCTCTCTCTCTCTCTCTCTCTCTCTCTTTCTCTCTCTCTTCTCTCTCTCTCTCTCTCTCTCCTCTCTCTCTCTCTCCTTTATATATATATATATATATTATATAATATTTATATATATATATATATATGTGTGTGTGTGTGTGTGTGTGTGTGTGTGTGTGTGTTTTCTCTCTATCTCTCTGTCTATCGTTCTGTCTACCTATCTGTCTACCTCATTTTCCCAACTCTCTCTCTTTTCCCTCGTCCACCCCCCCCCCTCTCTCTCTCTCTCTCTCTCTCTCTCTCTCTCTCTCTCATACTAAGACACTACCTTTGTTTTTATATAAATAATGGACATTGTTTCATGAACGCCCTTTAATCAGCAGGCTAACCTTTTGCTTTAAACATGAAATAAACCGTTTGTATTCATGAAAAGATAATAGGCTTCCCCTCCGCCTGCGAGGTAGGTCCGCGCCGGAAGTCGCCTTGCCACGTGACGACCGGGCTACGTGACAACCTGTTAGTGACGACGACCAGCTCCGCGACGTCTTACCTCAAGACGTCGTTCAACGCGACGACGACCTGGCACGTAATCACGACGCCCAGCAACATATCGTCGTGTCACGCCACACCTTGCCACGCATTGTAGTGTCACAGAACGACCAGCCTCCGCGGGCTCAGAGTCCCGGGGCTGAGAAATCGCACACAAGACCTCGTCCGCATATTATCATCCAGGGGGACGGCCACCCGGAGAGCGGCTCCAAGGATAAAGAAAAAGCCCGCGACGACCGCCGGAAAGACCAGCCAGATGAGGACCGCCGGCGCAAAGGGCCTTCCCCTGACGACGACCCTGCGCCCGACGGTCAGCTCCGTAGGCGAGATACTATCCCGAGCATCGTTGTGACAAGTGACGAGGAAGATTTCCCGCCTCGCCACGGAGACCCACGATCGCACGAAATCTTGTCGAACGTCTCTGTGAAGCGTGACGGCCGGCAGACGTACACTGACCTGCCTCGTAACGTTGACACCTTACCACCTATCGGATCGGTCCGTCGCAGGCACTCCCTAGATTATGACGATCGCATCGGCTACAGCTACGGTGGCCGATACAGCGACGTTCTACGTCAAGATGACGTTGTGTTTCGTGAAGTTCCTCGCTATCGAGACGTAGTATTACGTGACGATCTGGCAAGGCGTCGCGACGGTGTGTTGTATGACGATGTAGTAGGACGTCGTGCCGTCACGTCATACAATAGCTTGCCCCACCGTCGTGATGTCGTACTATACGATTTGCCTCGCCGCCGAAGCGACAGTTCTTACGACATACCACGACGACGTGGCTTCGTGCTGCAAGACCTGCCAGATAAACGGGACATTTTGATATACGACGACTCATTCCGCCGATCGAGTGGTGTTTTGTATGAGGACCTAGCAGGCCGTCGGAACGGAGTCCTGCGCGACGAGCTCTCTCGCAGACCCGACGCGCGGCCGCAGGACAAAGAGCAGCGCTACTCCGATGCCTATAGAAAGAGCGACGCCTCTCCGAGCATCCAGGTTCCCCGCGACGTGCTGCTCCGGAACGCTATCCCAAGGGACATCCTCCTGAGGAACGTCTTGCCCAGCAACTCGGTGCCCAAGAATGGGTCACGCGATATCCTGCTGCGTGACATTGTGCCAAGAGACATAATCCTGAGAGACGTGTTGCCTCGTGACATCCTTTTGCCCAAGGCTGTGGGCCCAGAGGACCAGTCGCGGACAATGAAAGCTCGTGGCGCTCTGAGGTGAGCTCGTCCTCGCATGCCCAGGCTGCTCAAATTGCATTTCCTAATCCTTTAGTGCCGAGTACGTGCACTCTCCACTCTACTTTTGTTTCGTCATTTCTACGCATATATGACTTTATGTGCTTAGTCACCAATAAGTCCGTTACTAGACCTACATTACCTCACCTGTTTACCTCATTCCTTGATTTTTTTTCTAACACTGATATTATTGTTACTAATGTTATTGTTATTATCATACATACTGTTATTATTGTTACTAATGTTATTGTTATTATCATACATACTGTTATTATCACCATAATGTTACTAACAGTACCAACATCTACAAAGGCATAAACTTAAAAACTCAAGGGAAAGGATAAGCAGGTGAGATCAGGTAAGCTTTGTTACTGACTCCTTGGTGACTAAGCACATGTGTAGCAATCCACGTTTAAACAAGCTTCATAAACAAAAACACCCATCCGACACCACCTAAATATTTGCAAAGTGTCCATCGATCCCGGTGTGATATATTAGTCTTATTCATAAAGACAGGTCAGTTATTCACTATTGTTTTGACAAGTGATCGTACTTCTGGAGTTCAGAGAAAATGCATTCATCGTCGATGATGTGTCCTTGGACTTACAACGAGACGTGTTTGTCTTTAATAAAAACCATCGGTCTGTTTTCTAATAATTGGTTTTATACTGGAAAGACTATTTAATTGGCCGCGTGTATTTGTGTGTGTGTGTTCTCACTTTACAATGGAATGTTTTGTAGTATTGCATCATTGAGTGTATGTGCGGTCAGTGGGCGATTGAAGTTTGATTTAGCTTTGAGTAGAGGGATCACTTGTAGAATGTTGACGCCAGACATATTGAACGGAAGTTGCAACATAATGGAGCCACTGAATGATAGTTAGATGGATACATATAGAAAATATACCTACCTACCTAGACATACATACGCGTTTGTGTGCGTGTATCAATATTTGTGTGTGTGTGTGTGTGTGTGTGTGTGTGTGTGTGTGTGTGTGTGTGTGTGTGTGTGTGTGTGTGTGTGTGTGTGTGTGTGCATATATAATTTTTGTGCACACACATACACACACACACACATACACACATACACACACACACACACACACACACACACACACACACACACACACACACACACACACACACACACACACACACACACACACACCCAGATGAGCAAAAGCCTGTGATGAATGCATACTCAGAAAAGAAGGAGGATAAAAGGAACCCTTAGACGCAGAAGGTAAAACGCCAGATAGGATCAGACCAGGGCAAGCCAGACCAACCCAGACCAAGTCAGATCAAACACGTTATTGAGCGCCCGGGGTGAGTGGTTGCTAAGCGATGCCAACAAGCTGTTTCGTTGCACTTTTTATGTATACACAGTGTGCTCTTGTTTTTTCTTCTGTTTTTCTTTATTCTTGTGTTCTTGACGTATGAGGCATTTATACGTATTTGTAAGTAAACCTTTTGCATTATATATTACATACGGTATACCAGCAGCTGCGTGCATGACACACATACCCCTCCACAGAGACAAGGACATACAAAAAAAATTAAATATGGTAAGATATAGCAGATAAAAAATAGTTTAACCCTAAGATCGGTGGGTAAAATGAAAGAGGAATTCCCAGTTCCTTCGTAGAATGAAGACGAGCATTTTTTTCAACTCGGCAATGCATTCCCGCCATTTATCAACGCTACAGCCGATCGAAGAAGCGATCTTTTGGCCGAGAAGAAAGGCAGAGTTGGGAGAGGGGGG
>NC_051386.1:40240567-40248067 GCF_015228065.2 Penaeus monodon | reverse complement strand
ACATCAAACGGGAAATCCAAAGGCTTAGGGGTCTTCGAAAAGTTTCTGTGGTACCTGTTTTTATAGGAGCCCTTGGAAGTGCAACATAAAATTTTAAGAAATTTATGGAACAAATCGGAATAGAGCTAAAGATTCACTCTGAAAAAAAAAAAAAAAAAAACATTATTAGGGACTGCCAGGATATTGAGGAGAGTATTAGAGAAATGTTTAGGTGCTGTTGAGCTGGCAGAATACAGAAATGCAAATAGACAGACAAGGAATGCACTGAATGAAGCAAAAAACAAATGGTTGGAAGGACAGACTAAAGACATAGAAGAAAGCCTGCATAGAAATAACACTAAGAAGGCATATACAATTGTGAAGGAACTATGTGGCACACAGGTGGGTGGAACAAAAACGAAGCACACAAGCGTGGTTGGAGACAAAGATGGACAACTGTTGACGAAAAAGGAAGAGATCACAAGAAGATGGAAAGATTAATGCGAGGAGCTTTATAACTACAACATGCCAAAAGATAGACAAGTGCTTGACGAACCGCTTCAACAGGAAGATTTGCGTCTGGAAGAGGATATCCTACTGTCTGAAGTGGAGTGGGCAATCAAAGAGCTGAAAAGAAACAAATCACCTGGTGCAGACAATATTTGTGCTGAATTGATACAAGCTGGTGGGGATACTACAGCAAAGGTTATACACAAATTGTGCAGTGAGATACTGAAAACCAAAGAATGGCCGAGTCAATGGACTGAGAGTGTGCTTATCACAATTCCAAAGAAAGCAAACAGCAGGAAATGTTCAGATTACCGAGCCATAAGCTTGATAAGTCATACTTCGAAGGTACTACTTAAAATAATTCAAAAAAGAATATCAACCTAGAGTTGAAGAAGTGCTTAGTGAGAGTCGAGCAGGGTTTAGGAGAGGTCGAAGAACTGTGGAGCAAATAACAACCATTAAATTTTTTAATGAAAAAGTGAGAGATACAGAAAAATTGATCTTCCATAACTTTATCGACTTTCGTAAAGCATTTGATAGAGTCTGGCATGAGGCACTTTGGCACACCATGAGGAAATTCAACATTGGTGAAGGAATAACAACATTAGTACAAAAGCTGTATGAATGTGCAAAGTCTAAAGTTTTGGTTGACGACTCATGTAGCGAATGGTTTGCAACCAACGTTGGTGTAAGACAAGGGTGTTTGCTATCTCCGACCTTATTTAACCTCTTTTTAGAAAGAATTATGGCAGATTCTGGGGGTGTTAGCTGCGCGGGGAGAAAGATAGTTGACCTACGTTTTGTAGATGACATTGACTTAGTAGAAGAGAGTGCAAGTGGCATTCAGGAGATCACCAAAAGACTAGAGAAAACTGCAAAGAAATACGGAATGGAGATTAGCACAGAGAAAAGTAAAGTGATGGTTGTTGGAAAACCAGAGAACACCTATGGCCAAGTAGCAGATGTGATGGTGGATGGAATCAAGCTTGAACAGGTCAAGAGTTTCACCTACTTAGGCTCAACACTCACGGATAATGGGAGATCAGAAAAAGAAATTCGAATAAGAATTGGAAGAGCTACTAGCTCACTGGCATCGCTGGACAACATCTGGAGGGCTAGAAATGTAAGCATGAAAAACAAGATACTGTTAATGAGATCAATCATAATGAGTACTCTTTTGCACGCCTGCGAAAGTTGGACAGTTAATAAGCAAGACGAGAAGAGGTTGCGGGCATTTGAAATGAAGACATACAGAAGATTGTTAAGGATCACATGGAAAGACAAGAGAACGAATGAATGGGTCAAGGATAGGATATGTGAGGTTTGTGGATATGAGCCAGAAAATATTGTAGATGTGATGAAAAGGAGGAAGTTTAGGTACTTTGGGCACCTTGTACGTGGAGGAGGGACAGCAAGAGCAGTAATGGAAGGTGAAATGCAGGGAAGTCGAGGCAGGGGACGCCCACAGAGGAAATGGATGGATGATCTCAAAGACTGGAGTGGAGAAGGAAGTATAACACTGAACAGAATGACGATGGACCGGGAGAGATGGAGACAAGCTGTTTACTCGTGGGTGCACCCACGGCCACCTGGGCTAAGGAGCTGATGATGATTAGAGTACTGAGTAGGAACAGAACGAGGAACCTTTGATTATTGGTAATAATCAGCTTCCCCGCTTTACACATCGGTTTACAATCTACCAGTGATTTGAACAGCAAATTTACATAATAATAATAATTATTATTTTTATTACTATTATTAGTATTAGTATTACATCGATAATAATAATAATAAAGATAATAATAATAATAATAATAATAATAATAATAATAATAATAATAATGATAATAATAACAATAATAACAATAATAATGATAATAATAATAATAATAATAATAATAATAATATAATAACAAACAAATAAAAGATAAAAAAATAAGAAAAATAATAATAGTGATAATGATGATGGTGATGATAATAATAATAAGAATGATAATAATAATAATGACAATAAAGATAATAATAATAAAAATTATAACAATAATTGTAATAATGCTACTACTACTGCTACTACTACTAATAATAATGAATATAATAATAATTATAAAAATAATAATAGTAATAATAATAACAATTATTATTATTATTATTACTATTATAACGTTAATGATGATGATGATGATGATAATGATAATAACAACAATAATAATAATTGTGATAATGATGATGGTGATGATGGTAATAACAACAATAATAAGAATGACAATGATAACAATAATAATAATAACAAAAAATATAACAGTAATTGTTATACTGCTACTACTATTGCTACTACTAATAATAATAATGGATATAATAATTATTATATAGAAAATAATAATAACAACAACAGTAATAATAATAACAGTAAGATAATAATAAGAAGAATAAAAGAATAATAACAATAATAACAACAGCAATAACAATAATAATAATGATAATGATAATACTACTAATGATGATGATAACGATGATGATGATGATGATGATGATGATGATGATGATGATGATGATGATGATGATGATGGTGGTGGTGGTGGTGATGTTGATAACAATAATGATAATAATAATGATAACAAAGATAATGATAACAATGACAGTAATACTAATTATTATCATTATGATGATGATAACACTAATAATAGTAATGATGATGATAACAATAATGATACTACAACCAATAAAAGCAACAACAACATTAAGAAAAATAAGAATTAGAAAAACAACTATAATTGGAGTGATAATAGTAATAATATGATTACTACCATTATCATTATCATTACTGCCATCGTTGCCGTTAATACTAGATATAAGAACTGAAATTATAGTAATATTAATTTTCAAATGAAGGTTTAATTTTCAAATTAAGCTTCTGCATCGGTTGCAAAGACATGTTCAGTTGTTGTATCACGATGATGATTTAATTGTATGTGAAATTGAAGTTGTGGTGATACATGCTGGCTATCAGATAATATCCATTACCTGATGGTGCAATCCGAAGGCCTAGAAGAACAATTGGCAAGGCGTGTAACCAGTTTTGTTTAGGAGCCATTAGGGTCGTTTTTAAGGCACGGTGCTGTCTGTTAATAAGCCCTTTTGATTGTGGGTGATATGATGTTGAACGAAGTCTATGAAAACCAACTAGCATATCTAATTCCTGGAATAATTCCCATTCAAATTATGATCCTTTATCAGTGAAAACATGATGTGGTGCTCCGAATCTCGTAAATCAGCAATTGAGAAAGGAGATAGCACCAGTACTTGCAAATGTATCAGTTACAGGCATAATTTTTTATTTATTTAATTTACTTTTTAATCTAGAGGCCACACTGTGGATATTAGGCATCGAATATATATCCGGTTTGGTTATGGAATTGGATAACAAATATTCTCCACAAGTGCGCCACTTACCAGGATTTTTTTTTTTTGAACGAGATGCAAAGCTGAAGATCATGGAAATTTAGACTGGCGGGTAGTGCTAGCTTGTAATAGTGCTGTAAATTCTTCTTTACCAACATCATATTAATTTTTTGATAAATGTCGCATTCTAGCAAGTGGTAGGATACTATTAGCTGTTTCAGTAGAATAATTTACCTTGGATTAGAAACAGGCTTGTATTTCTGATCTTGGGGAAAACAAAGATATATGTATATATATATATATATATATATATATATATATATATATATATATATATATATATATATATATATGTAGACTAGAGGTCTTACAATATCAGGAATGCTGTTGTATTTGTTAATGCTCACTTAATGCTCATGTAACAATTGACCGTCTTAATTTTAGGGAATTGTATGTCCATTGATGCTTCCAGGGTGGATCATAAACAAATACAAATGCTTTTATTCATTAATAAAAAAATACAAATACCTCTGATTGTAAAATTAGATACAAATACCAAAATACAAATGTGCTTAATACAATCCATATACCAATGCAATTGTATTTCATCCAACCCTGGTCGCGATCTAGTACTGGGTCACAAGCTATGTCCAGTGGGTCGCCACAAAATAATAATAAAAATGATGATGATGATGATACTAATAATACTAATAATACTAATACTAATAATAATAATAATAATATTAATAATGATATATATATATATATATATATATATATATATATATATATAAATAAACATGTATATACATACATACATACATATATCTGTATCTATATCTATATCTATCTATCTATCTATCTATCTATATATATATATATATATATATATATATATATATATATATATATATATATATATGGGGGGAGGGGGGGGGTATATGTATATGCATATGGAGTGATATCGGGTTAAGAGCAAGATACGATAGAATAGACATCCTGGATCGTGAAAGTAGTGCCCTGTACATAATCTAATTGGGTCGTGATGAAAAATTTGAAGAACCCTGCTCTAGACGGTTAGTGCGACCCGTCGTTCTAGTTTTTCGTTTTTTGTCTTAAATTTACTTGAAGCATCTTTTGCAGGTGATGACCGTGTAGAATCAGGCTGAACAGAGCAGTTTCTTTGTTCCTTCATTTACACCAAGGCTTACGTGTACGTGATTTGTCTGCGCGCAATAGGCTCGTACGTTGATTCTTATAGAGTGGACGTAGTCCGATGGGAATGGCATGGAGAGAAGCTGTATGTGTGAAGCAATGGGTTTCAAAATCTACTTGTACACTTATTTTATTAGCAGTTGCTAACAGCTCTTGCAGATATACGGATGGTAGATCTCTCATTTTTGTTTCAATAAGTAATTCATTTAGCTATTACAACTTCCTTGTTGTTTCATAATTTGTATTTACATGTACATTAGGGGATAATTTAGCAACCAAATCAGATGGCAATGCTGCCAATACATGACAATAGCTTGTGTGTGTGTGTGTGTGTGTGTGTGTGTGTGTGTGTGTGTGTGTGTGTGTGTGTGTGTGTGTGTGTGTGTGTGTGTGTGTGAGAGAGAGAGAGAGAGAGAGAGAGAGAGAGAGAGAGAGAGAGAGAGAGAGAGAGAGAGAGAGAGAGAGTGTGTGTGTGTGTGTGTGTGTGTGTGTGTGTGTGTGTGTGTGTGTGTGTGTGTGTGTGTGTGTGTGAGAGAGAGAGAGAGAGAGAGAGAGAGAGAGAGAGAGAGAGAGAGAGTGAGAGAGAGAGAGAGAGAGAGAGTGAGAAGAGAGAGAGAGAGAGAGAGAGAGAGGGAGGGAGGGAGAGAGAGAGAGAGAGAGAGAGAGAGAGAGAGAGAGAGAGTGTGTATGTGTGTGTGTGTGAGAGAGAGAGAGAGAGTGTGTGGCGTTCTTTCCTTTACTCCCTTACTGTTCCATGCTGTTACCCCCTGTTCATCCTGTTTCTCCTCCTCTCCTCAACTAAACTTCCCCATTTTTCCCCTCTGCTTCGTTGACAGGAAAATCACGTAATTACATTTTATCGCTTTGCCCCTTCCAGCACCATCCCTGCCTCCCTTCCCCTCCCCTTAGCCCCTCCTCTTCCAACACTCCCCCCCCCCCCTGTTTTTCCAAAACCGACCCCCCCCCCCTTGTCGAGACGCCGATTTTGTTTACATAATCAGCTGATTCCGTTAGAGCACGTGGCAGCAGTCTGAGCCAAGGTAATAGTTACTTTTTCTGTGTGTGTTTTGAAGTTATCTTTCGGTGATTTTTTGTGTGTCAGATGAAGTTCTAAGAACGTTTGCAATGTTTGCAGTGTAAATTTGTCATTGATATGTAATTCGATATAGAAGTACCAACATGTTCAGATAAGATTATAACATATAATTCTAGAAATACTGTGGCATTTCAGTAATGCTAAATGATATGTAACTTTAGCGTTTAACATTTATTAGAAAATGTGATTACTGATCTGATATACAGGGGAATAATCACCATTATCATCATTATTTCTAATAATATATGTCAGTGAACTACCATTACTTCTAGGTACTGTATTTCACAATGGATATTCCACGTTCAAGTATTGCAGTGACCTTGCTGGCAGCTGTAGCAGTGACCTTAGTTTTCAAGTTTTGGTCATCTTGGAGGAGTTCAAGAGCATCCAGAATTATGAGGCCACGCGTGAAGTAAGAATTCTCTGTGTACAGCACAGGCAATTAATGTATTAGCCAGATTATCTTTATTATATTGTCATTGAGTTTCTCTGCAGAAATTGTTTTTACTGACAATATATATTTTTGGTTAACTGCTTGACTGATAGAAAAGATATATATATTTTGCTATGTACTGTAGGGTAGACATGACATACAAAAATATCTATATAAGGGCCATCATATTATCATCTTTTTTTTTACAAGGAATTTGGAAGAATTAAAGGACAGAAGCTGGCAGCTTGTTGGAAAAGTCTCCAAGGTATATCTGTATCCCATTAAATCTTGTGCAGGGATAGGCCTGGCCTCTGCTCAGGCTACTCAACTTGGCCTCAGCAGTGGCACCGTCAGAGATCGGTAGGAGTTGCTTGATTTCTGTGATGAAGTTAGTAAGATATACTGTTCTGTGGTTGTACCATTATTGTGCTAAAATCTTCCAATATCTTGCCAGATATGATTCGCATAACTGACTCTCAAAAGGATTTGTAAACTCTCTACATGTGATGTTGTTCTACAGATCATTGATCATAATGAATGAAAAGGGTGTGATGGTGACAGGGAGGATGATCCCAGCTACAGTAAAGATAAAAGCTCGTGTTGATGATGGTATTCTCACACTCGAGTTTCCAGGTGCTCCATCGTTCTCTATTCTACTGTCACAAGTTGAGGAAAAGAACATACGGAAAACTACAAGGTTGAGAAATAGTATTTCTTACAAATGATGTAATGTGCATATGCATTGCAAAAAGTAGAAGTATAGTTATGTTGATTTACCAAATTTTCTACTTTGCAATATTTGTCTGTAAATAGCTGTAAATACTCTGCTATGCAGATTTGTTATTAACTTTTCTTTTTTTGTACTGTC
>NC_051386.1:40230567-40238067 GCF_015228065.2 Penaeus monodon | reverse complement strand
AGAAAATTGTATAATTTGCTTTCTTTTTTCTTAGTATTATCCAGTTTTATTACTGTTTCTTAGATCTTCAACTTCAAATTAAGCATCCTGATATAGAAACCAATTAATTATTTCTATCAGATGACACTGTCTTTATGAATTAGTCTATATCACAACAGTTACTGTATGGCTATATATCAGACTGTCAAGGTTAATTCTAAATCTAATTTGAAAGTGAGCATTATGTCACCCAGTTTTACTATTCTTATCTTGAAAATGGTTGTTGAATAGAAAACTCATGACATTTAATCATGTAGCCCAATAGTAATGTAGCATTATCTTGCCTTCACCCAAAAATTACTGACCAGGAATCTTGGCACACCAGTACATATACAGAAAGGATACCTCCAAATGAAATGAATTTGCTTATTCCAATGGGACTCATTCCAATGCTGTAGTAAATATGTGCGATAATCAGTAACATTTTAAAGTTACATGGAAGATTTTTGTAACTATTTCATCAACCAAAACTATAGGGTGTGTTCTTTTGTTTGTCTGATGAAATGCATTCTAATGTTTAGCATAGTTAACCCACTGATTCTAGCATGGCATGTATATACCTGCCATGTCTACACCTAGATGGCTTCACAAGAACACAGTTAATAATGGGTTACGGTATTGACATTAAGAGCATAAAAAACTTCCAGTAATTCAAGTAATGCCTTCTAATTGACTCATCAGTGACTGAGTACTTCTGGAGTCATTTATGTGTAAACATAAATCACCAAACAAACTACAGTGGACAGTACATATAACTAGTGCCAATGGGCGAAGAAAGTTACAAAGCAGACTAATCTGAACTTCAAGATTCTCTCTCTTCTCTCTCTCTCTCTCTCTCTCTCTCTCTCTCTCTCTCTCTCTCTCTCTCTCTCTCGTCTCACCCCCCGCCTCCTCCTCTCTCCTCTCTCCCCTCTCTCCCCTCTCTCTCTCTTCTCTCTCTCTCTTTTCTCTCTCTCTCTTTCCTCCCTCTCTTTCCTCTTTTCTCTCTCTCTCTTTTTTTTTACACTTTATTCCAAAGATTACATGGTCTGTATAATATAGTTTATTAATCTTATATGTGTGCAAAATTTTTTCCATTAAAGGTTAACTTATCTATAGCTTGAAACAGATATTTAAAACTTAATCCTGATAAAAGAGAAATTGGTCTAAGAAATCACAAGTGGAAATTACTTAGCCTGGTTTATATTGTAATCTCCAAGCATTCACTGCTGACTTAAACTATCTAGCAGAGGAGCAATGCATTGTAAACAGGCCAACTTTCTTGATGCGTTCTTTGCTAACTCTTTGACGTGACTGGTGAAGGTTAGGTGATTATCAATCTGCTCGCCAAGAATGTTGATATCCTTGCTAATACTGATGGGTTTGTTATTTAGCTTTATGATGGGTGCAAGGGCATTGTCCGGGTGTCAGACATCTAGATATAATCATTGTTTAGGTTTTATCTGGTGCCAGAGTAACTTGCCACTTTTTACTCCAATACATTATTTAGTCCCGTGTGTCATTTATGTGTCTAACTGCCTCTGCGCGGTTTTGGGTATCGCAAAGGGGGAAATTGAGAGTGCAGTCGTCAGCGTAAGCATAAGCTTTTAGGATGAGCTGCAGGATATCATTAAAGTAAACGTTCCACAGTAGTGGTCCGATTACACTGCTTTGAGGTGCACTGGCTTGAATGGGGAATTCACTGGATGTGTGACCATTAACGACAACTCTCAATGTTCTTTCTTGGAGGTAGTCCTCGAGTAGCATTAGTAGATTGCCGTCAATTCCAAAGCTCTTCAGCTTCGATGCAAGGCCCTTGTGCCACACTCAATCAAATGCTCCTGCTATATCGAGTGCAACAACGAAGGTGCCATACTGTAGTTAGGTGCAGAAGTAGGTCTGAAGCCAATTTCTGTGACCTAAAGCCAAATTGTCTTGTACTGAGTAGATGTTTTTAATCAAAATAATGAGTCAGTTTGTTTTCCAGAATCTTTTCAAATATTTTGCCTACATAGGAAAGGAGTGAAATTAGGCAATAGTTATTTTGATCTGATTTGCTCCTCTTTTTGTGTACAGCCACAATGTTTACTTTCTTCCAAATATTAGGCCATTTACTGTACCTCAGGCATGTTTGGAAAAGTGAGGCAAGAGGAGCAGCCAGGTGCCTAGCACACCTGTGAAGTGTGTGAGGACTGACTTTATCGGATCCTATGGCCTTATGGACATCAACCTTATTTAGATGCTGCCTGACTTTTCAGAGAAGAGCGAAGCCAGAAGTTCAGCCTTCTCTCTGCTGGAGGTTGCAACTGATCCATCAGGCTTGTTGAGAGGGGGGATGCAGTCGTCAGGGGAAAATCCTTGTTGTTGTTTGATGTAGCTCCACCAGGCTTTACTTCCCACTGAACGACAAGAGAGTTTTAACCGGAGGTCCTCCTTCCATTGATTAATTGCCCATTTTTGGACAGCTTTCATTCTCCTGCAAGCCATAGCATGAGCATCTTTATTTTTTTGTGTGGGATGGCGCTTATAACAGTTCCAGGCTCTCATCTTCTTGTCAGATGCCATTCTACAATTGTAGCCAAACCATGGCTGATCTGTGGATTTTGTCTTGTATGTCTTGTTAGGTACATATATTGCTTGTAGGCTGACTAGTATTTTGGTAAGGGCCAGTGCTTGTCTGTCAACAGTGCCAGTGAGAATGTCTTCCCAGGGAGCTTCAGATAATGCATCACACATACCTTGCCAGTCTGCCTTTTCCCATTGCCAGATTGTACAGGACAAAGTTTCCTCTCGAGCAGCTTTTAGGCTGATCTTGCTTAATACTGCGAAGTGATTGGAGGAGCCAACTGTGCCCAGGGGAAATACAACTGATGTCTGATTCCAGCCGGATCAGTAATCACAGGGGTCAAGGGATGAGCCTGATATGTGGGTTGGGAAATGAACATGATTTGTGAGCCCGAATGTAGTGAGGAGCTCTTCAAATGATCTTTCAACCAAGTGTTGGTTCAGATACCCTAGTATTATAATATTTTTGCAAGAGTTTGCATGGAGAATGTTGCCCAGGTTGGCTTGAAAAACAAGTGGTTCAGAGCCTTGCCACTGGGGTCTGTAGCAGACACAGAGAAGGACAGCATCTTGTGTGTCTGTCCAGATTTTGAAAAACATGAGTTCAAGATGATCTGCTACATTAATCTCAAGTGAGTGTACATGGAGTGTTCTTCAAAAGCAGACAGGGGGCCCAAAAAAATTTCTATCACGTCTGTGCCACTTGGGAACCCCAACCCCCCCAAAAAATTCTCAGATACTGTGATTTCAAGAAAGTTTCCACCACTTAGTGGCTATTTGTGGGTCTCCCAATTTTTTTGAAGCCTCTAACTTTGTGAGGGAAGTGCAGTTGGGCCTTCCCTGTTTGCGAGGCATAGTATAGGGGCCCTTTTAAAGTTAGTGGTTTTTGGTTGGGGGGCTGAATTCTGATGTTGGCCCCTTGGGTTCAAAAAAGTTGAAAGTTGGGTTATGGCTCCAAATGCTTCTGTATTCTTGCACCCAAGATACATTCTTTGCTTTCTCTCTCCTCTCCTTCTCTCTCTCTCTTCCTCCTTCTCTTCCCCTCTCTCCTTTCCCTCTCTCCTCTCTCTCTCTCTCCTTCATTTTTCCTCTCTTCTCCTCCCCGTCTCTTTTTCTCTCTCTCTCTTTCTCTCTCTCTTCTCTCCTCTCTTCTCTCTCTCTCTCTCTTTTTCTCTCTCTCTCCTGTTTTCTCTCTCTCTCTTTCTCCTCTCTCCTTTCTCCTCTTCTCTCTTTCTTTTCTCTCTCTCTTCTCCTCTCTCCCCTCTTTCTCTCTCTCTCTCTCCTCCCTCTCTCTCTCCCTCTTCCTCTTTTGCTCTCTCTCTCTCTCTTCTTCCCCCTTCTCTCTCTCTCCCCTTTTCTCCTCTCTCTCTCTCCTCTCTCTCCTTCTCTCTCCTTCTCCTCTCTCTCTCTTTTCTCTCTCTCTCTCTCTCCCCCTCTCTCTCCTCTTTTCTCTCTCTCTTTTTCTCCCCCTCTCTCTTTTTCTCTCTCTCTTCTCTTTTTTTTTTTCCCCTTTCCTCTCTTTCTCTTTTTTGTCTCTCCTCTCTCTCTCTCTCTCTCGTCTCTTCCCCTTTCTCTCTTCCTTTCTCTCCTCTTTTTCCTTTCTCTCCTCTCTCTCTCCTCCCCCCTCTCTTTTTCTCCCCTTTTCTCTCTCTCCCCTCTTCTCTTTCCCCCCCCTCTCTCTTTTTCTCTCCTCTCTTCTTCTCTCCTCCTTTCTCTTCCTCTCTCTCCTCTCTCTTCTTTTCTCTCTCTCTCTCTCTCTCTCTCTCTCCTCTCCCCCCCCTTTTCCCTCTCTCTCTCTCTCTTCCTTCTCTCTGCTCTCTCCTCTCTCTCCTCTCTCTCTCTCTTTTTCTCTCTCTCTCTCTCTTTTCTTCCTCTCTCTTTTTCTTCTCTCCTCTCTCTTTCCTCTCTTTTCCCCCTCTCCTTTCTCTCCTCTCTCTCCTTTCTCTCCCTCTTTTTCCCCTTTTCTCTCCCTCTCTTCTCCTTTCTCCCCTCTCTTCTCTTTCTTCTCCTCTCTTCTCTTTCTCTCCCTTCTGTCTCGTTTCTCTCCCTCTCTGTCTCGTTTCTCTCCCTCTCTGTCTCGTTTCTCCCCCTCTCTGTCTCTTTTCTCTCCCCTCTCTGTTGTTCTCCCCTCTCGTCCGTTTCCTCCTCTCTGTCTCGTTTTTTTCTCCCCTCTCGTCTCGTTTCTCTCCCTCTCGTCTCCTCTCCCCCGTCTTTTTCTCTCCTCTCTTCTCTCTCTCCCTCCCCTCCCTTTCTCTCTCTTTTTCTTTCTGTTTCTCCCTCTTTTTCTCTCTTCTCTCTCTCTCCTTCTTTTCTTTTCTCTCTCTCTCTCTCTCTCTCTCTCTCTTCCTCTTTCTTCTCTCTCTTCTCTCTCTCTCTCTCTTCTCTCCTCTCTCTCTCTCTCTCTCTCTCTCTCTCTTCTCTCTTTCTCTCTTTCTCTCTCCCTCCCTCTCTCTTCCTCCCTCCCTCTCTATTTCCCCTTCACACTTGCCCACATTATTTGTAGAATCAAAGAATTAAAAGAGAAAGCTTAACATTTATTAGTATCAGACAATTTCAAACTTCTTGTTTTTTGTTTTTTGTCATTTAACTCGTACTCTCATATGTGTCAGTATAAAAGTAAAAACATTTCTTTTTTAGCATAACAGAGCACTGTAAAATTGAACTGTGAAATCATCTGTGTGAATGTGCATATTTGTTTAAATGGTAAAGAACCTGTTTTGAAATTACCTTCCTGTATTATTTTTCTTTTTTAGATGCATTTTCACAACAATAGACTATGAGACTGGAAAGAAGGATGCTAACATGGAACCACTGCGCACTCTTAGGAGGTGAGCATATATGAAGCATAATTTTCAAATTATTTAAAGTTTAATTTTCCTTTTTCATTCTCTTTTTTAGATGATATTTTATTTTAAAAAAAATTAAAGCCGTCTCTGAAACAATATATCATTTCTAAGCGTTTTGTCAGAGATATTACAGCATGAGAAAGAAAAAAAAATATTTGACATTTTTTTTAAGTATCATGATTATAATTTTGTTCACTGGATTTGGCACCAGAATCAGCCAATTTTGGGCAGATACTTGTCAAGACAGAAATTCCAGTGCCATAGCGATACACACAGCTTGGTATATATTTCAGCACATAACCACAGATGGCACAGCATCTGTTGTATCCAAAGTCAAGGAGAGACATGTCTCTCTTAATTTGAATATGATAAAATATATAATATATATATATATATATATATATATATATATATATATAATATATATATACATATATATAAATATATATATATAATAATATATATAAATATATACATACAACAACAACTACACAACACAACACACAACACAACACACACAACAACACACACACACACACACACACACACACACACACACACACACACATATATATACATATACATATACATATACATATACATATATACACACTGTGCCATGTAGTGCAGTTTACAAATATACACCAGGCTGTGAGTGTTAGACTTTAACTTGTGAGTATGCATGTAGATGAAGTAGAAGTCTGGCAATATGCTTCAAAAAGATTATGCACTGTAAATGATATTAAAAAAAATAAAGTTTCTTACAGCATGATGATGAGAATGTCAACATAGTATCTGGCAGTTTCAAATTATCCTGTGTTGTAGGGAGGTCAGTGATGAAGAAAGCAAGTATCAGGTGACAGACATCAGACTTCCTAATATATACCTGTATGTTTTACAGTTACAGATGTGTAGAAGGAGACAACAGTCCGCATTTTGGAATCAACTTGGGAGTTGACATAACTGGAACTATTAATGAAGGAGATGCTGTGTATGCTACTTATTTGCAATGAACAGTTCCTTTTTTATCCCTATGAAAAGCTCATGCATTTTTATTACTTCTTATTTTGTATGATTTAATGAAAGATAATGTTACTGCTATGATTAAAGATTCATACTTTTATTTTAGATGTTTTTTTCATGTTGTAATATGCATGTATTATCGTATATGCAGTAGTTATTGAAGAGCATTTACAGAACAGATAACATGAAAAGCTCAGTTTATGTGTTGACATTTTTCTTTATATTCATATAACATTGTTGAATACAGCAAAAAGTATTGTTTTTTGTTTAGCTTTTAAAGTTTATTGCTAGAATATGTAATTAAGGTAAAAAATAAATATGTATTCATAAGAGCAGTATTGTTCATTTCTTTATTAGTTTGCTAGAGACTAAACAAGAGCCAACATTGATATTGCAGCTATTTTCATTTGTTATTTTTAAACTATTAAAGCTTATTTGACAATGTGAGTAGATAGTTTATTTTTTATGAAACCTTTCTTTATAATCAGAAGACAGGTATAGCATAAACTTATAGTATAATTTTACACACATTGTACTTATCAGAAGGATAGATTTAGGTTTCTTAGGCACAATTGCACAATTAGCATACCAGAGGATAATCTTTCTGTGAAGTGCACAACTTTTTTTCTTGTTATGCTTATAAATTACCTGTTATTACAATGGTTTGTATAAAATGGTATACACTTTTTTATACTTTATTTTCCGTAACTTATTCTTGTAAGCATTATTTGGACTCAATTTTTCTTATTTTTAAAAATCTTGTCCTCTGCTCAGATCATGTTTATTGTCCTTTATGATAAAAAAATGTTGTGGTCATAGTTAACACAAAACGCAGCAGGATCATGATGCCAAACATTATACAGTATCCCTTGTCACATTTTCAGTAATAATAAACTCTAGATAGTCAAGTGTTGTTGCCACTTCTAAAATAAGAATCCCATAACAGATACTGAACACTGGGACAACCATTTAAGTCTTTCTGCCTAGAACAACAAAGCAGTCAAAATGACTGCAGATGTGTCTATAATTTACAATTGGTCTGTGTGTG
>NC_051386.1:40218067-40223067 GCF_015228065.2 Penaeus monodon | reverse complement strand
TTTATTTTATTTATTTTATTTTCCTTCTTGTCTTTAATCATCAACCATTTCTGTAATCTAGGCCACTGCGTGTAAATTGGAGGGCCCGTACCCGAAATATAATTGCATTTGTCGATCAATTCATCTTGGTCCCTTATCTATCGTTTTAGCGTTACTCTTAGTAATGTGTTCATGGTAGTTTCAATACCAACGAATGTTACTAAACATAATCATTTTTATTGTTAAGATTGTCGATATTTATTATCAGTACCATTATCCATTCCTGTTCTCTCTTTAAATGATTGTGAAAGTATTAGGCTAACATCCTCAACATCAACTTTGCTCTTCGATTCCTCTCTCTCTCTCTCTCTCTCTCTCTCTCTCTCTCTCTCTCTCTCTCTCTCTCTCTCTCTCTCTCTCTCTCTCTCTCTCTCACCAACACACACACACACACACACCCACACACAACACACACAACACAAACACACACACACACACACACACAAAAGCACACACACAACACACACACACAAAACACACACACACACACAACACACACACACACACACACACACACACACACACACAACACACACACACACACAAACACACACACACACACAACACACACACACACACACACACACACACACACACACACACACACACACACACACACACACACACACACGCTCGCGCGCGCGTTTGCAAAATCGTATTCACGCACATATGCACATACCATTCGTAAGTGTATGGGAATGTTTTCGATAATAAATACATGTTATTATCAACTCACGCACACAAACCACACTCACATAAGCAGCAACACACATCTGACGCACACATGTATTTACACGCAATCAGGCACTTGTGAAGTCATCCTCAAATGCAATTATTCCAAGTTCCAGTGGATTTTTCGCAGTGCAAATCTTCATGTTTGATACAGTAAATTAACACGGGAAAATACAATAAACGAAAATAACATTTTCCCCAAAACATAAAGCTGTCACCACCAATCCCAGCCTTCACAGAAAACGTGTTATGACTCATTTTCTTTGTTTCCGGATGGAATGTTTTAGCATGAACTCTTAAAATATTAATGCTTATCTATCCAACTTACATTTCTCCACCTCCAAAATTGGCAAGCCATTTAATAATTTCACAGAATTGATTAATAACCAATAAAGGAACAAAATTAACAGCGATAAAATACAAAATTTAAAATAATTTAGATTACCCTTAAATGCCCAAGCCGAACAGTGCTGCCATCTACTGGGAATCCGACGAAATGCAGTCGTCTGTCTGTTTACCAAGGGAGACTAAGTTCCAGCCTCGCGCTCCCTCATTTCTTGCAATTTTAACCGGCGTGTGGAGGACAATATGGCCCAAAGGTAGGCATAAAGACGAGATAAAAGACTAATGAAGAATTAAGTGTCATTAATAGCAACGCAGGACAAATTATATGAAATTTAAGTGTTAAAATAATTGACGCATCTCGGGAGGTTCTGTCGGGGAAGCAGCTGATTTGTTGACAATTCACAGCTGATGTAAACACCTGCTTGTTCTGTGGCTCTGTGACTCTCGTTTATTCTTGTTTTGCTCTTTTCTCATTTTTATCTGATCTTCACAGACGCTTTCTCTTTCTTGTCTTGATATTAATTATTCGATTCATTAATATCCTGCTCTTTTGTTTTCCTTTAAATATTATTTTCTCTTGTTTTCTGTTTCACAAGGACTTTTGTTCTTGTTAGAATATGTTAGTTGTACTCTGGGTTTATTCATGGAAAACTAGAGGAAGCCTCATATTATAACAGTTGGTATGTTAGATAAAGAGAAAATAGATTTATCAGCTATCCTTAAAATATTAAAACTTGTAGGAGTAGCTGGACAACATATGATAACCTATTTGGGGGTTTGTATTCAGGTGTCAATTAATTTCAGAATTACATGTGTCCTACAAATGATTGTGCAGGACGTTGATACCATGGTCTTCATGATATGCATAAGTTTCTAGTAAGGGCAGAAGAAGCTCTTAAAGTGGACTGCTGATATTTTCCCATTTTCATAGAAAGCAGTTTATATATAACAGTTCTGAATATAGAGAATAAAACCCATACTATTTACCACTGGGATGCTAACCATTCAGTCATCCTGTACAAACAGGAAACTTTAATATACAGGATGTTTTAATTTAAGTCAATACTATGAGTACATCTATATGGTAGCATGGTTGTTTGGTAATAAGTTTAGAATAGTTTACATAGGCAACCCACTGGAAGGGGTTGAATTCTGTTGTATTATTATATTCATTAGAGCCTTTCATTCTTTTGCAGTAATGCACTAGGTGAATACACCAAACTGAATTGGAGAACCATATCAAGCCAAGTTTGTTTTAAGTCAAATAGATATGTTCCAGAAATATTGCCAGGCTCTGCTGGAATTAGTTTTATGAATTGCAGCCTCATGGGAAAGAATTTCTCCCAATCTTAACCCATTGCAGCTGGGTATGTGTACTATTGACTGTAGTTTTTTTTCTATTTGCACATAGATGCCTCCACAGGTGCTTAGCCACCAGGAACCAATTAATAGCCAATGTGGCTTCATCAGATTGCTCCTCTCTTCGAGTTTTTTTAGAAGAAAATATTTTTCTAATGCTGTTACGGGAGTATGCAACACCAGTGGTTTCCTAACAAAACAATTTGGAGTTTTAGGTGAAACTTAATAGGTAAATAGGTATCTATGTCGCTTACACTTTTGTGTCGCTTACATTTTTGTGAGCCAGAATTATCTGTGTGTGTATATATATATATATATATATATATATATATATATATATATATTCATATATCATATATCTATATATTAATATATTATATATATATCATATATATATCATATATATATCATATATATATATATATATATATATATATACATATATCATATATCATATATATATATATATATATATATATATATATATTATAATATAATATATATATAATCATATATATATATATATATATTATGTATAGAAGGTCCCAATCTGCCACACCCAATGCAGTGGGTTAGGATCTTTGTTCATTAAATCCACGCCAGACATTTAACCCAATGCCGCTAGGTGGTTTCCAGATATGAAAGCTCTCTCTCCCGGACTGTATTCGTAGTGGCCCATGGAGATTATATCGGCATCATAACATGCCTGGTGTGATTGTAAAGGCCCTCAGAAAACAGGACTGGCAGACCAAGGCATGTATACATGCCACACGGAATATAATCCAGGCTACCATAGGATGTACGTACATGCCACCTGGTGGGAAAGGATTATAGTATGGTGAAAATATTGTTTTGAGAGTATTTCTAGGTGGTATACAAACATTTTGAGCTTTTTATTATACTGTGTACCCCCTTAAGATCAATGTTGTCATTATTATTAGTAGTAACATTATGGCATTGTTAAGATGTTATTAACAATTCAAATAGCAATAGAAAATTAGAAAATCTTTACAAAAAGCAAGGAGAAGGGTAAATAGGCAATATAGATGTGGATAAGTAGCTGATTCCCTAGTGATTAAGCACTTTTGCAGACATCTATGTTTAAAGGCAGACAGATGCATCTATTATCAATTTTAGATTACCTTGTAAAAATGTAAAAGAGATAGGAAACACAATTTTAGAGTTTTAGTTTTGTTCAATGATATTTGCAATGGGCAAGCTTTCCCATGGTCTTGTTTATGGAGCAGCCCCTTCTAGCTATATATGCCTAATATATTTAATCTGATGTTATATTTAGGCATTTTAGTCTCTGTGAAAAAATTATGTGGCATGACTTCCTCAGTAGTCTGACAACAAATATTTGTGATCCCTTTCTCCTTGAGATAATGCAAAAAAAAAGAAAAAAGAAAAAAAAGAATAATGTAAACTGAAATACTTACAGTAGTACTTACATGGCTAGTTATGTTTATCACTTACTATGCAGATTAGAAGCTAAGTCTTATATGATGCAAGGCATTCACACCACATGCTATTTATGTAGCAGTCATTGCAGCTCATTGGTGCTTCAAGACACAGTCTGTTCCACAGCAATCAACTTGTTCTAATAATTAGGGTAGGCCTAGATCTCTTCTATGCTCTACTGATCAGTTAGCAAGTTTGTACCCATGAATGCAATTATGGTAGAGAGCTTGTTTATAAACGACTCTTTTATCCAGATAAAAATTCATCTGTGTAGTTTAGGATTTTTATACAGTGATTAGGCATAGACAAAGATTTGTCCCTCCCAACCATACTAGAATCTGTAATGCTGAGGGAGGGTCATTTGATCTACTTGGAAAGTACATGATACTAAAGAGATAAATGATGGCCGCAATATTTCCCTCCCAACTTCATATTCATTTAAGATCACTCTTTTCAGAACTTAACCCTCTTGGTTATGTTGGGCCATTTTGGTTACATTCTATCAAGTCCAGCAGTTGAGAATATAGCCAGGTACATAGGCAGTTTTTTGTTGTTGTTGTTCCCTATATGTTATATAGAAACAAACTTTTTTATTTTTTATTACTATTTCCTGTGTATGCTAGTCTGAGTCTCTATCTGTCTGTTACCTACTGCTTAGTAGGTACTATTCATGGACCATAGATGTCATTTATTAATGTTATGATACTATTTGCCCCCTCCATTTAATCATTCAGAGGTTTTAATGCCGAGGGAGAATTATTGCTGTATCCTCTATTCACTCCCTTAATCCCTCAATGATGATATCACAAACCTCTCAGCGACTTCTGGCAACCATCCTGCTGTTTGGCCCAGGAGTCTGCTATGGGTAGTGGAACTTTCTGCTTGACTCACTCTAGTATGTTGCGATGCCAATAGCTGTACCAGGCATGATCAGTTGGTTGTTATAATGGCTATAGGCGTGGTCTGACAGATACGGGATAAAGTATGTACTTTATGCCACATGGTCTTAACCTAATCGGCACAGATGATAAGAATACATGCTATGCCTACTGTAATATAAGTTC
>NC_051386.1:40204450-40211950 GCF_015228065.2 Penaeus monodon | reverse complement strand
CTACAAAGAAGAGAAAGACAAAGCTTTTGATGACTGCCACTGTGATGAAAAAATATTGAAAAATACAGCACCAAATAGTGATAAAGATCTTAGTAGTTTTAGTTGCATTAATCCCAGTAGACTAATCTCAAAGGACGATAATCTCCTGCCTAGTTGTTCCAATGCATTATCATTCACCTCAGCATCTTCAGAGGTGTCTAGTCAGCAGCAGTTCAAGGCAGAAGCTTTAGGTAGTGGCGTTAGTTCTAGTACCTCCTTACAAAGCACAAAGGCAAACAGAGGGTCACACAAAGAAAGCAAAGATGGGAATTTGCTGCATCCTATCCTACCACAAAAAAGTAGTGTCCTGCCTCTCACTCCTGGAGTACAAAATATTGCTGGAACAAAGGAGGGAGGGGGGATAGCTAGCAGTAGTGAAAGCGAGGCAGAGTGTGGACGGCCTGGGAGGGAGATGGATACAAATCTAGGAACATTAGATACCTCTCTTCGCATTCCTTCTGAGGGCTTCTCACAGGTACTGAGTCCTCCCACACCCATTCCTGAGGAGACCCAGGTGTCCTCGGGGCTCTTCCTTTACATAGATCTCCACGGGCATGCATCTAAAAGGGGTGAGTAATGATTAAAATTGAATAATGCTATAATCAATGCCATGTTAGTAATGATTGATATTATACTAATAATGATTATTCCACCATATTATACAAGTAATGTATGAGAAAACTTACAACATACCTACTGATTGTTTGGATAGAGAAGCCATGCATGCCATTTCTTCACCCTGATTTCATTTTTGGTCATTTTTTTCAGTATTTGTTTATTTTTCTTCTGCCAATAATAATATTATTTTAATTGCTTTTAAGTTGTTGCACCTAAATGTCAATATGTAACTGATGGGCAAATTATTAGCCTGGGCCTAGGCTAAGAATTGTCTTGACAATTTTGATGTTCTTCAGGGCACATTAAGCAGTACAGTGGGTTAAAAATTATACTTTTAAGAATTTTATCATCATCATCAGCCAAAATACAACACACTGGTGTGTGTGTTTGCAGATTTAATCAAACATGGTAAAAGTTGTCACAAAAATAGTATTCAAGATATCCATATTAAGAATATCCAGATTAGAATGACTTGAGCTCTGATGATAATAATAATGCATTTTTCTATGAACACATGGATCTATGAATTTAGCAGTTGTTTAGGAATGAATATGTTTATTATCAAGGTATAGGTGAGTTTTTTTTTTTTTATCAGTAATTGATAACTTCCTGTGGCAGGCATTTTCATCTATGGCAACTGGTATGAGGACCCTGCGGTCATGGTAGAAAACATGCTGTTTCCTAAGTTGCTTGGGGCCAATTGCCCCAACTTTGATTTTGCTGCTTGTAACTTCTCAGAGAGGAACATGTATCTCAAGTGAGTATCACTATAAACGTCAAGTTGACTGATTTGTTGTTGTAGACTTTTGTTGAGAGGATCAAGCCGGAAGAGATGTAACATAGAGTCGTATTTCTAATTCATATCAGTGTTATTTGCATAGTGGACTTTGAAAAGCAGTATCTTTTCTTATACTTTACATATGTGGACTTTGAAAATACTTTTTGCCAATCATTTGTTAAATATATCTGATTCATATTTTCATGATTCTTTTCATATTGTAAGTGAGAGAGAAATCTCTTCCAGATTCACATTTATGATTATTATTATTCTCTTTGCTTAGGGACCGGCGGGATGGTATGAGCAAGGAAGGATCAGGTCGTGTAGCCATAATGCGAGCAACTGGGCTTCTGAGGTCATACACATTGGAATGTAACTACAATACAGGTCGTACATATAATCCTGTTCCACCATCTCCCCTAGACCAGAGGAAGTCACCTCAGACTCCACTCTCCTCGCCACCAAAGTACACTCCTGCGATATTTGAAGATGTAAGGCTAACACAATCTATACATACAGATTATTCTGAGACTCCAATTAATGGGTCAAAAAATCAAGACACTTTTATGTTAGGGATGCAATTATGTAATTATTTTTTTATTTTCATCCCTTTTTTCTCATTTATAATGCTATTGTTTACTTTCAGTGTGGTCGTCAGTTAGGGGTGAGTTTGCTGGACTTAGTATGTAGTGGAAGTGGATGGTCAAGGCTTCCTCAGTCCCAGTATGGGAGCATAGCAGGTGTCCGCGCATGGCTCCACCATTTTCTTGCTTCTTCATCTCTCTCGCCTCGCACAAACACCACTGGAACCCATACTGCCCGCACACCTGCATCACGTTCAACAAACAAGTTGACAGTGGAGAGGCTAAGTGGAGGAAGGAGTGGAGGCAGTGGTGCTCGTATTGGGGCTGGTAGACAAGGCCCTCCAAGCACTCCAGCTTCTCCACGACTACCACGAAGTCGTTGTCAGCGTGTGCGGCGACACTCCTGGTGCCTTACAGTAGATGCTGAAAATCAAGAGCCAAGAGAAATATCAGAAGGACCTGCCCGTCCACGACCTGCAAGTGCAAAGAAACCTGTAAGTTCAAGTGGACTCTCCCCCCGGTGCAAACCTAAAGCTTCCAAGGTCAAGTCACCATCTCCCAAGAAGGCAGGGGTTGCACGTTCTCTCACTTTCACAGAACTTGGAGAGAGCAGTCATCTTGGAGGAGAGTCCAAGATACCCAGCAGCAAGATGAGTTCCAGCAAGCATAGTCTCACTGCATCAGTCAGCCTCACACCCAACCTCAATGTCAAGCTCTCCATTTCAGACACCCCAGAAAGCCCCACTCTGGTGAAAAAGGTCGAAAAGACTCGTAGACAGAGAAGTAAAGGTCTTAACTCTGGAACAAAAAAGTTGAAGATTAGTCCTAGTTCAAGCCCAAGTCCTGAGGAGTCAACACTGAAGGCCAAGGACCCAACGTATTACAGTTTTCCAAGCCTAGAGCCAGCAGAGCGAAAGTGCAGCCCTCTTTCACCTTCTCAGGAAGGATTTTATGGTGCAAGTCAAAGTCCATTGTCACCACGCTCACCTCTCTCTTCAGTGTGTGAACCACAGACAAGCCATAGTTCTCCTGGTCTAAGTATAATCACTAACACAGGTCCTTGTGACTTGCATGTTCAGCCTAAATCTCCGGTGGTGGTAAGTTCCTCAAAGAAGGTGACTAAAGTGATGTCCTCCCCTAGCAAGCGCTCCAGCAAGCACACACTCAAATCTCTTTCAAAGAGCATGGACCGGTTGCCTGCTGTTGCTGGTGCTGCTGGAGAAAGGTTAAAGCTTCTTCCAAAGAAAGTAAAGAAGAAGGTGACAGCTGGCAGTGTCACTGACCTGCCTGGATCAATCATCTCTCCTTCTATCAAGCCTGCAACATCACAACCTACACTGGACTGGATAATAAGTGAGCCACCACAGACTCTAGCCACAGAAATAGAGCCAGTCCCTCCTAAGATAAAAAAGCGCAAGAAAAGTAGTAGAAAATCTCTCTGAAAGAGTGAGTGAATTCACTCACAAATACAAATAAACACACATACAAACACAGACATGCTCATATATATTTGTGCTCACTCACAAGTATACATAGAAGCACTCATGCATGCACACCTATCTATTTACACATGCTTCAAACTGCATATTCAATTTAAAGGTACTTTTTTTCCCATTATTCACAACTATCATGCCTTTTTTATGCAATATATTTTGTTGCTCCTCTGTATATTGATTATACAATCAAACATATAATTGAACATAGAATATAATGTACAGAAAAGATATGTTAATAATTGCATTAATATGTTTTTATACTAATGTTAATTTACAGTATTTAGAAGATGTGTTTAAAAGCATTTATACCCAGCCACTTATTAGCACTGACAAATAGCACAACTTACATAATTACATACTCTGCTAAGCTCTCTATTAATGGTCATTTGAAAATTAACCAGCCACCAGTTATCCATGATTTGAAACTTATAGAATACCCCTTAAGTGACATGTGTTGCATTACTACATAAACTGATTCCTCCCAAAGAAGTGAACAGGAAGCTATGATTTTTTTGTAGACAGCCTTTCATAAGTGCATTTATTTGTCATTGATCACCTAGACCTAGTTTGATATGTTGCTGTATGTACTGGGCATAGAAGCAGCCTTGCCACCCAAGATTCATTTGTTGTTAAAGGCATTAGAAACTTTTTAATGAATTTACAAATAACCTATATAAATTCTTCACATTTACTATACAGATTTAGAGTATTGGTTATGAGATACACAGTTACTTGAGATAAGTGCTTGCTCTTCTTAAAGTCTAATGAGATGAGAACTGTCTGCCTGTTGATGTCTAATATGTCTAATTTGGTTTTGTTTTGTTCACACACACACACACCACACACACACACACACACACACACACACACACACACACACACACACACACACACACACACACACACACACACATCCACACATCCACACATCCACACATCCACACATCCACACATCCACACACATCCACACACATCCACATACACAAAAAATCACACAACAACACACACCCCACACACACACACAACCACACACCAACACACACACACCACACACAACAACACACCACACACCACAATACACACACACACACACACCACACACACACACACACACACACACACACAACCACACACACATCAACACACACCACACACACACACACACACATACACAACAACCCAACACACACAACACACCACACACACACCACACACACACACAAACACCACAACACACAAAACACAACACCAACACACACACCAAAACACACACAAACATATATATATATATATATATATATATATATATATATATATATATATATATATATATATATATATATATATGCACATATACATATGTACATATATATATGTAAACATGCAAATATATACATATACATATATATACATATCCATGTATATTATATATATTATATATACACATACATATATGTGTGTGCGTGCATGTGTGTGCACGTGTCTACGTGCGTGCATGGGTACGTGCATGCGCATGTGTGAGTGCGTGTATGCGTTTTGTAATTTGTATCTTGATAGAAATAATGAAAACAGCCACATATGAAAAGCCAAGCTAATTAGAAGAGTAAGGTTGCATTCCAGCCTGTTTACCATGAACGTTACCTTTCAGTCAAAGTGTTTAGGAAATGGCTTTTGAAAGAGCAGGTTATAAAAGATATTCTTGAACGGTGATTTGCATACATGTTATAGGGATGGAGGTCAATGGCAGTAATTTAAGTTTTTTATTTAGATTTTTATGCAGTCGTGCATTTTTTTTTCTTTTGTTGACTTTCTTCGTTATCATGTATAATCTGTACAGATGCTTCATTTATTATGTACATTTCCTTTTTCTTTCTCATAGAGGCCCATTCTATATGATAGTGCATGAATTGTATATAGTTGGATTTTGAACTATTGATACTTGGTTGATATTACTCAACTGGCATGATGGTGGTGTAAATACAGTGAAGACATGAGAAATGGTGTATAGCATGTCTCATGTTGATGGTGCTGAAATGTTTGTGTTCTTTTACGTCAAAACTGTTTTGCATTTCTTAATTGACAAACGGAAAGATTTTTTTCATGTGGAAAAGAATGAAAGTAATAATAATAATAGTAATTATAATGTGGATAATAATAAAAATGAGAGGGGAAAAGTGGAACGTAAGAATGAATAATAATGATTATATTTTATACATATATCTGAGATAGGTGCTGTCAAATTGTTTGTTATATTTATATGAAATCTGTAATGGTATTTGAAATATTATTTTGAAATTTATATTTTTCTGGTTGTCAATGCGATTGCCCTGTTTTTGTGTATGTAAATGAATGCGAGTCGGTGTGTGAACAAGCATGTAAGAGACAGACTGAGTGAGTGAGTGAATGAATGTGTGAGTATTTACAGTAAGGAATTAAGTAGTGTGTGTGGGGTGTGTGGGGGGGTGGGGGTGGGGTTTGGGTTGTGGGAGGAGAGGAGAGAGGAGAGAACTTATGTTTGTGAGTGTATGGGAGAGTGAGGGAGAGTAAGTACTGGGGGGTGAGGGGGCAGTAGGGGGAGTGGGAGTAAGAGAGTTGATCAGTTGAGTGGATGAGAGTTGCCATGTTTACAAGTGGGCTTGTGAGAGAGATGTGGGTAATTTGTTTGTCAGGAGTCATTGAGTGTGAATATAAAGGTAAGTGGATAGGTATTAGTTCTTAAGTCGAGGACTGAGTGATACACATTAAAGTGAAAGAGAAAATAAAGTAAGACTATTTCGCATTTAATATGTGATAGGTCCCTAGCTGTCATATACAATGTCTGTCTTTGATACTTATTTTTCGTATAGTGTGTGAAGTAGAGCAGTGGCAGCAGGGGTGGAGGAGGCTAAGAGAAACCCATGCAGTGATGTCAATTATGTGTTGCATTTAGTTCATATAAATTGTAGCGACACAGTAGACTTTGGTACTGATGTGTTGATGTACTTTTACAACCATGTGTCTAATTATGACTGATGTTTTTACTTGCAATAAAGTTAAGAATATGTGTACATGACATACACAGTTGTAGTATCTTTTAAGGAAATGACAAAAGAAAATTTAAGGTTAAAGCAATAAGTTATTTGTAATGCTATATATCTTGAGTCTTGTTTTATTATTATTATCATTACTTTTACTGTGATCATTATGATGGAAAGAAATTGATTCACCAAAAAAGCATTGTTACATTTGTTAGTGTAGAAGTTGGCTTCTAAAGTGTAACCACTTCGGTTTCTAAAACTGTAAGAACTCACTCAATGTAGTATGTGACTTACATCTTTCTTTCCTCTTTGAAAAAAATTATTGTAATGTACAGTGGATAAAAAAAAGATTTAAATTATATTAATAAGTACACTTTTTGTCCTCTTGTCTTTTTCCCCCCCTTGCCTAAAGGACAATAATTTTTTTTTTTTTTTTTTTTTTTTTTTTTTTTTTTTTTTTTTTTTTTTTTTTTTTTTTTTAGTGTGTGTTTCCAATTATTTTCTCTAGCTGCTGACTAGCATTATTGTTTTATAACTGGGTAAGCAAGACAGAAAAGTTGAGTTGTATTGATGGTTTTATATTTATTTAAGGATATATTATATCTAAGAGCCTTTTTATTTTTTCAACATAGAGATGAATATTTCTCAAGGCTTTTACTGGTTTTGTTTATTTTGTATTATTTTAAGTTTATCCATCAATATTCATTTGTATTTCTATGTGCAGTTCAATGTATTTGTGTATATATTCATATGTCCATCAATGTTACTGTCTGCTTGTCTCAATTTCCTTTGGTTTATTTCAGCCCTATGGTTCATATCATCATACACATGTATTTTATCTTTTTGTAAAAGACTGCACTGCTTCTGTATCTCATTCTCTACTCAGTCAGTCCCTCTCTTTTCACTTAACAGTAGATAGGCAAAAGTTTGCTGATCTAGAAAACCTAGGAATGAAATTTTATTTTATG
>NC_051386.1:40196950-40201950 GCF_015228065.2 Penaeus monodon | reverse complement strand
TGAATAAAATTTTGTATTCCGAAAATACTGAATGAAGTTACGCGAAACCAAGGTGTCTAATTTTCTCTGTATCCTTTGCCGGTCAAAAAGATTTGATTTTAAATCCATTTGTATAATGTAAATGGAATCTGAAGTATTGAATCTATGATTTTTTTATACATTATGTTTGTAAATAATACATTAGAAATATTAAAAAGAATGTAAAATTATATTTAAACTACAAGGATGCTCGAGCTTTTTAATATGCGATATTAAATATTTGTATTGTTCTAAATGGGTAATAAAAATGTTATGGTGAAACATTTAAATTGATTTATTTCCATTTCCTAATCCACTGTGTCTAGAAATTTCAGAGGATGCTCTCCAGAATCTTAGATATGAATGAATGGTAAAACTCTTCCGTGTTGATGCTATGATGGATTTTTTTTTTTTTTTTTTTTTTTTTTTTTTTTTTTTTTTTTTTTTTTTTTTTTTTACCAATCTTGGATATGAAAATCTTCGTGTCCTCTTTAAACGGACTCCCTTATTACTACTTTACAACCTTACTGTCCACCTCTCCGTAAATACCTCCCGCAACACTACTCCCTTATCCACACATCTCTATCCTTCTACCACCCCAATCTCTACAAATATCTTAAATGCTCTATTTAGCCCAGCCAAATGGGACCGATTTTTCGTGATCCCCCTACATTTTCTTATTCTGACAACACTTCTCTTCCAGCAATATCTAAAAAAGTAGGCAGTTTCTTTCCACAGCCGATCCGATCGTTCCCGTCTCGTCACAGTTACATCTGAAAACATAAGTTATAACATTATCAACGCTAACTGATCTCTCCGGTAACCCCATTTCTGAAGAACCACATCCAACCCGCAATACTTGCACTGGAACTGTATCTCCCCAGCAAACTGCCCTATCTATAACAAAAATTGGTCAGATTGTGGAGAAGTCTTACTCGACTGCCTCACGGACTATGATGTGATATCAGTACGGTGCTACTCCATTCCTAAAGGTCACCTTAAGAACACCACCAACATTGCCAATATTACTTTCCGTAGACACGACCTTCCATTTAATGTTTACATTGGTGGAGAATCCCTCCCTATCTGACTATATCAACCTCCTCCCCATCAGTGTCAAAATTGTTGGCGTTTAGGACATCCTGCCAAACACTGCCGTTCCACAGCCACGCACATGTGCCAACTGTGGTGGCCCCCATAATGTATTTTATCGGGGCTGCCCAACCTACAAGTTTGAGTCTGAGGTGGCAACTCTCAGATTCAGATTTGGTCTTACTCTACTCAGACAGGAAGCACGTCTACTCCAGTAATGTCGCTCGCTCTGCCCCTACCCTGCCCTCCCAAGATGTTCCTACACCCTCTCCAATACCTATCCCTCCCACGTCTTACTTCCCCACTTCTACCCCTACCTTCCCAGTCAAATTCTTTTGCCATTCTAAATCTAGACACTCCAATCTCTATTGCAGACCCAACACCTTTCCCTCTCCATCTCTGTACTGCCTGCAGCAGACAGACTAAACGACTTACAGACTAAACCCATTCTTCTCCTGCCACACACTCGCCTCCACCTACCTTTGCCTTTACTACTCAGACTCCAGTCTCCTCCCCCCCCCCCCCTCTCATAAGAAAACTTTTGTCTCACAAAACTCCCCAACCAACTTCATTACAGAAACTCTGTTCAAGTGACTGCCGACATCCATCCTCCTACTCATATTCCTCCTACACCCCTTCCTCCCACTCCCTTCCAACACAGCCCATCCACCAACATTAACCGCCCCTCCACCCCTCCAGTTCCACCTACATTAACCGTCCCTCCATCCCCTCCAGCTCCACCTACATTAATCGTCCCTCCATCCCCTCCAGCTCCACCTACATTAACAGTCCCTCCATCCTCTCTATCCCTTCCACTTCCTCCTGGATACACACGTGAATCCTTTATGTCACAACTATGCCCCTCCCCAGATCCTCCACCTTCTGATATTCCTCCTGATACTACACCCCCGCTCATTCCTTATCTCATCCCCTAGCCCCTTCCCCTTCAAATTCTCCAACATGTGCAGTAACCGTTATAACTCATAGATCAATTAAGTTATAGCTCTCCTACATTGGAATATTCGCAGTTTCCATTCTCACAGACCTGACCAAGAGACTTTCCTTACACATCCTTCTATACCAATTTCCAATTACCATTTTGTCTTTTCCCCACACTCCCTTTGTGTCTCGTCTATGCTTATGCATCAGAAAACACCTAATATCGTACCTCTTTGTCAACCTACTGTCCTATGCCCAATTCGCATGTTTATTCGCCGTTGGATCACAGTTATTTCAGTCTACTTCTCCCCTTCCCACCCCACTGACTTTGTTGCCTTTGAAAATCTAATTTCCCAACTCCAGCCACCTTTCCTCGTAGTTGGTGATTTTAACTGCCATCTCACTCTTTGGGGTGACTCTATCACCAACTCTCGTGGCCGATCACAAGAACGCTTCCTCTCCACAACTTACCTTACCTTAATTCAGGTCGCCCCACACACTTTGACATACACACGCAATCTGTTTCATGCCTTGACCTTGCTCTATGCTCCCCTTCTCACCATTTAGATTTCCATTGGTCAGTTCTAGACCACTTTCCCTATAGTGACCACTTTCCAGTTCTCCTTTCTCCTTCATATGTACCACCCCCTACGCTGGTGCTTTGATAATAGAGTCGACTGGTGTAGTTTCACTTCACTCTCTGCTATTCCTACCCCTCCATCCCCCTTTATGTCCATTTCAGATATGTGATACAATGTTTCACAGCTACAGTCCTAAGAATTGCCTATACAGCCATTCCTCGAATCTCAAGACCTTATACCTCCAAATGTGTTCCATGGTGGAATTCTGATTGCACCAAAGCGCTTCGTTTAAAACGGGCTGCCTGGAAAGTTTTCGCTACAGACGAGGCATCCCTAATCAACTATCAGCTCTTATCTCCTTTAAAAGAGCATCCGCCTGTCTTCGTCGTACAATCGCGAACAGTTGGCGAAATTATGTTTCCTCAGTTACATCCTCTACATCAGTTTCAGCTGTTTTGGGTCGGATTCATAAACTATCAAACAACCCCCCCCCCCAACCAGCCCCCAGGCTCCGTATTGGAGATACTCTCATCTCTGATCCTCTCTAAGTCGCTAATGAACTGGGTGACTATTTCAAAAGGGTCAGTAGTGGCTTTCATCTATCTCCACACTTCTCTTCTGTTAAGACCATCACGGAACACACCCCCATCATCTTCACCCTATTCTCTGCTGAGTCCTATAATTCTCCTTTTTCTTCCTCTGAACTCAATGCTGCCTTACAGTCATGCCGCAACTAAAGGCCCTGACAGAATTCACTACCGTATGCTCCGACAGCTTCCATCTTCCTCTCTCTCCTTCCTATTAACTATATTCAACTACATATGGATGTCAGGAAATTTTCCTTCTCATTGACGAGAAGCTCTTATCCTCCCCTTCTTGAAACCTAACAAGTTGGGTCTCTCCCTCAAGATTACCGCCCCGTCGCTTTAACTAGCTGTTTGTACAAACTACTAGAGCGAATGTTAACTTCCGCTTAATGTGGAATCTTGAATCTCACATTCTTCTTTTTCCTTCCCAGTTTGGTTTCATCCATACCCGAAGTACAGCTGACCCCCTTTGACATATATTACATCTGCATATGCACGCCATGAATCCGTATTAGCCATATTCTTTGAGATAGAAAAAGCATATGATACCACACGGCGGTACCATATTCTCCAACAATTGTCCTCCCTAGGCATAACACGGAAACATGCGTCATTATAAAGTAATCTTTCCTTTCCAAACGCACTTGCTAGGTCAAAATTACCTCTTCCACATCATCATCCTCAGTTCGAAAGCGTCCCGCAAGGCAGTGTTTTCAGCACCACTTTATTCTTTCTTGCCATTAATGACATTGTCTCAGTTTTATCACTAGGAACCCAATCATCACTATATGTAGATGATTTGACCATCTTCGCCTCTGGCACATCCATACCAAATCTCCGCCAATTCCTTTAGTCTGCAATATCATTAGTATCTTCCTAGGCCACTAGCTCCAAATCTTTCTCCATCCTTTTCTCTCGCACACATTTAGGTCCCCAACCCCCACTCTTCTTATATAGCGCTCCACTCCAATACCGTTCCTTTGACAAATTCCTTGGCGCTATTTTTTTCTTCAAATTGTCCTGGCGAGACCATACCTTTTACATTAAAGAAAACTCGCCGCCTCCGAATCTTACAAACTCTTTCCCATATATCCTGGGGCTCAGATCGCAAAACTCCTCCATCTTTATGTTACCCTGATCCTCTCCTCTTTCAATTATGTATGCCATATCTACTCATTTGCCTTAACCTCTCTCCTTGCTCATCTTGATACAATCCACCACTACGGTTTTTGTTTAGCCCTAGGTGCCTTTCGCTTCTCTCCAGTTGAGAGCCTGTACTCTGAGTGAGGCATGCCCTCTCTCTCTCTTGACGTCGTACTCTTCTCTCTCTCCGATGCTATGCTCAATTCCACCAACTTTCCCTCACCAAACTAACTATCCCACGATCCCTGGTCAGAATATACCCGCGGATATCTTAGGCTAGCCTGTTTTATACCCGGTTATACTCCCAGGTTTAAAATGGGCAAGGCAACTATTTGCTTCCCTGGGCCAGAATACATCCCTTCCAATTTGCATGTATTGTGTATATTAATATATTACCAGAAAATGATAGCTGGTGTTAATGCAGATCGTGCTGTGGTCTTACAACTGTAGATATTCCTTGTGCATTGAAATCTATAGGCAACCATACTATACTCAAGTTTGAAATATTGATTCATAGGGCTAACTTGTAGAAACATTGTCATTAATCATTTTGCATGCTGTACAGGCTGTCATGTTTTGAAAAGCATTCACTTGATGATTGTCAAAAGTAGTGACGTATCATCTTCATTATTATCATAAT
>NC_051386.1:40179450-40189450 GCF_015228065.2 Penaeus monodon | reverse complement strand
GTCTTAAAGTGGGGGTAATAATCCATGGCTGGAATACGTGAGAAACGTGGTTGGTGTGATGTGGACATAGAGGCATAGTGCGCTAGAGTATCTTCCTGTTCATTGCCAGGGATTCCAACATGGCTGGGCACCCAGCAAAATCTGATAGTTTTATGGCGTGGGAACAGGTAGAACAGTTCTGGATCTTACAGACAAGGGGGTTGGTCGAATGCATTGACTTTATAAGAGTTAATGAGTTATGGGAGTCAATAATGGTTAATGGTTAAAAGCAAGATAAATGTGCTAACATCTAAGGTCATGTAGCACTATAGTTAATGATTAGTTGTCTAAGCTTGGCAAAGGAATTGGTGAGTGAAAGGGTTAGGGTCGGGTGTGGTAAGGAGTTAGATTAGATGAAGGATATGTATGCGTTTGAGGAAAGAGAATAGGTTGTTGAAGCAGAAAGTGTGGGTTTCTGTAAGGATGTCTGATAGGTTGGGAGGTCGGTGAAGGGAGGATAGGTGGGGGAAAGCAGAGGTACGGGTTGTTTCTGAAATCACTGTGATCCAACGATGAAGGAAGATACAAATAACTGTGCAAGGAACATTGGTTTGAAAGGGAGGTGTGACATAAGGTGTTTTCTGATTGATAAGTATGGACGAGACATAAAGGGAATGTGGGGAAGAGACAAAATGATAATTGGGGATTGGTACTGGAGGATGTATAAGAAAGGTCTCTTGAAGGCATACAATAGATGGGTTATAAGAGGAAAGGATATGACGAAGGTCAGGTCTGTGGGAGCGGAAACCGCGAATATTCCAATGAAGGATAGTTATACTTTAGTGATATAGATTGTAGTACGTTTTGGAGAATTTGAGGGGGAAACAGCTAGAGGGTGGGATAAGGACTGAGAGGTCTGAGATGGTAGAGGTGTGGGAGTTGGTGTTCTACTAGGAGGGGTATTAGGAGATGGAGGGTCTGAGGAAGGGGATACTTGGATACATGTGTATCCAGGAGGGAGTGGAAGGGATAGAGGGGATGGTGGGAGGGTTAATGTGGGCAGGGTTGGGGTCGGGGGGATGGGCTGTGTTGGGAGGGGGTAGGAGGATAGGGTGTAGTGGGGATATCGTTAGGAGGAGGATGGATATCAGCAGTTACTTGGAGTGTGGAAGGAGCAGGAGTTGCAAGATTTGGAGGTTGAGTGTCAGTTTTCATTAAGTAATCTTGAATATTTTCAATAGTTTCTTCTGAGGATTGGTTGGGGAGTTTTGGGGGATAAAGGATTTCTTGAGGGGGGGAAGAGAGGATTGGTGTCTCAAGCGTAGGGGCAAAGGAAGGTGGAGGTGATTGTGTGGTAGGGGAAGAGGGGGTGGAACGTTTGTTCTGTCTGTTACGGGTAGTGCGAGGAGGGAGAGGGGAAGGTGTTGGGGTTGTAGTGGTGATTGGAGTATCTGTAGTAGAGATTGGAGTGTCTGGGTTAAGGATGGCAAAAGAGTTTGACTGGGGAAGGTAGGAGGTAGAAGAGGGGGAGTTAGATGTAGGGGGGTGGGTTTAGGAGAATTGGTAGAATGAGCAGTATTACTGGAGTAAGGAGTAAGAGAGAAACCACGTCGATGTGCTTCCTGTCTGGCTTCACATAGTGTGAGTCTAAGTTTGAATCTGAGAGTTGCTATCTCAGACTCAAATTTGTAGGTGGGACAGCCCCTATAAAAGACATTATGGGGGCCGCCACAGTTGGCACATGTACGTGATTGTGCAGAGCAGTTAGATCGGGTATGGCCAGGTTGGGCACATAGTGGGCATCTGGCTGTGGAACGGCAATGTTTGGCTGGGTGTCCTAGACGCCAACAATTTTGGCACTGACGTGGAGGAGGTTGGTAAGGACGAACAGGGAGGGATTCTCCTCCTATGTATACGTTAAAGGGAAGGTCATGTCTACGGAAGGTAATGTTAGTGGGTTTCTTTCGATGACCTCTGGGGGGAATGGAGTAGCATTGTACTGATGTTGCATCATAGTCTGTGAGACAGGCAAGTAGGTTTTCTCCACAATCCGACCAATCTTTGTCATAGATTGGGCAATTTCCTGGGGAGATTGAAACTGTTCCGGTGCAAGTATTGAGGGTTGGATGGGGTTCTGCAAGGATGGGGTCACCATATAGGTCAGTTAGTTTTGTTAATGCTATAGCTTGGTTTTCGGATGTTACTGTGACAAGACGGGAGCGGAAAGAGACTTTACCTACTTGTTTTTGGAGACATTGTTGGAAGAGAAGGGTGTTGTCAGAGTAGGGAGCTGTGGGAGGGATCACGAAAAATCGGTCCCATTTGGCTGCGCTAAAGAGAGTATTCAAGATTGTTGTAGAGATAGGGGTAGTAGAAGGGCGGGGGCGTGACGAAGATGGAGTAGTGTTGAGGGAGGTAGTGTTATGGAGAGGTGGGCAATAAGGCTGTAAGGTATTAATAAGGGAGGATGGGGTGGTTGATGTTGGAGGTTGTGGGGGTAGAGGTGTTGAAGTTGAGCATGCTGGGAGAGTGGAAATGTTCCTTAAGGGTTGATTGTTGGCTACTGTACTAGTAGGCATTGATGAGGGGGTAGTTATTGCAGTGTTCGGAGCCGTGGTCAAAGGAGAGCCTGGGGTCAGGGAATCGGGTGGTTTTACATTGTTGGGGCTATTTGATAAAGGGGCAAGCCTCATTGCCCCTAATAGTGGGGATATGTTTTCATTACTGGCCATGGTAAGCCTGGATTATGTTGGGGATAAGAACAGTCCACCCCTCAGGGTCCCCTTGAGGGGTAAGGGCTAGGTAACTAAATCAGGGGAATACCGTGCCCATGGCTCCCTCAGGCCGTTCAGGACTGGCACAAAGTCAGCCTTTCATCCTTTCAGCACGGCTCTCACACCTTAGGAGGTGGATAGCAGAAGGGTTTGGTGAAGGGACAGAAACGAAAAGTGGGAAGGAAAAAAAAAATAAAAAGACCATGCAAAATTAGTTGAGTTGAGGGCTGAACCCCAAGGTTGGGGAGCTCCCCATCATTCGGTCCCAGTCTCCACCTCCTAAGCCCCCCCACGACAACAACGGGCAAGGGATTGGGGGGGTGGGAGTCAATAAAAAATAGTGAAAGAGGAAGAAGTATGTGTTAAAAAAAAGGATTGCGTACAGTTCTGTAGTAAGGACACTGGTTTCAGGAGGGAGGGGGTATTTGAAAGTGCGAGTTGGGAAGGTTACTGCAAAACCAGCACCCGAGGTGGATTTGGAGCCATCCCATGTAAACATGAATACTGGAGGAATGAATGGAGACATGGTCAAGGAAATGGGTGAGAAAGACAGCAGGGGGTATATCTGATTTTGGTGGGTCAGGGAAAACAGAAGAACAAGTATGGGGGTAAAGTATAAGCCATGGATTGACAGAATGGACAGAAAACTGAAGAGGTCGGAAATGGGGAAAAGAGGAATGGGAGAGGAGAGTAATCATGCGAATGGAGAAAGGAATAGGTAAAGAAGTTAAGTATAGAAGAAGCAAAGGTAGGAAGCAGGGATCATGGGATAGTTAGTTTGGTGAGGGAAAGTTGGTGGAATCGAACATAGCATTGGAGAGATAAAAGGGTACGGTGTTAAGAGAGAGAGATAGCATGCCTGATTCAGTGTACCGGCTCTCAACTGGAGAGGAGCAGAAGGCACCTTGGGCTAAGCAAAGACCGCATGGTGGATTGTATCAAGATGAGCAAGGGAGGTTGAGGCAGAGGAATAGATATGGCATCCATAATCAAGAGTGGAGAGGATCAAGGTAACATGAAGATTGAGGAGAGTTTTATGATCTGAGTCCCAGGATATATAAGATTTGGATATGGTCTCGCCAGGACAATTTGAAGTACAAAATAACGCCAAGGAATTTACCAAACGAACGGTATTGGAGTGGAGTGCCATAAAAGAAGAGTGAAGCTTGAGGACCTACACGTGTGCGAGAGAAAAAGATGGAGAAAGATTTGGAGGTATAAAAGCGGAAGCCATGATTAGTGTGCCAGGAAGATACTGATGATATAGCTGACTGAAAGAACTGGCAGATTTGTTATGGCGAAGTTTAATCATAAAAATATGGTGATGATTGGGCTCCTAGTAGTAAAACTGAGACAATGTCATTAATGTAATTGAGTACACTGCCTTGTGGGACGCCTTCGAACTGAGGAAATGAAGTGGAAGAGGCAATTTCGACCTGGAAAGTGTGTTTGGAAAGGAAAGACTTTATAAAGACACACGTTTCCCCATATGCCTAGAGAGGACAATTTTTGGAGAACATGGTACCGCCATGTAGTATTCTAAGTCAAAGAATATGGCTAATACTGACTCATGGCGTACAAATGCAGATGCAATATATGTCTCGAAATGAGCAAGGGGTCAGCTGTACTCGGGCACGGCAGAAACCAAACTGGGAAGGAGGGAGAAGATTGAGAGATTCAGGATACCACATTAAGTGGAGGTTAACCATTCTCTCTCGTAGTTTGCACAAGCAGCTACTTGGAGCAATGGGGCGGTAATCTTGAGGGAGGACACCCGATTTATTGGTTTTAAGAAGGGGAGGATAAGAAGGAAAATTTCCTGACATTCACATGTGGTTGAAAATAGTTAATAGGAAATATAGATAGGAAGATGGAAGCTGTCGGTGGTAAATACTGTCAGGGCCTTCATGAGTGTTGCGACACAATTGTAAGGCAGCATTGAATTCAGAGGAAGAAAAAGGAGCATTATGGGACTCAGCAGAAGATAGGGTGAAGATGATGGAGGTGCATTCCCTGATGGTCTTAACAGAAGAGAAGTGTGGAGAAATGCGAGAGCCACTGCTGACCTGGCTGAAATAGTCACCTAGTTCATTAATGACTTGAAGATCAGAGATGAGAATATCTCGAATATGGAGGATGGGGGGGGGGGGCTGTTTGCCTGATACTTCATGGATCCAGCGCCAAACAGTTGAGATGGATGTAGAGGATGTAATAAAGAAACATTATTTTGCCAGCAATTTGTTTTACTGTTCCGGATTGTACGACGAAGAGAGGCGGATGCCTCGTTTGTAGCGGTAACTGTTCCAGGAATCGGAATTCCACCATGGAACACATTCAGAGGTATAAGGTCTTGAGGTTTGAGGCATGGCTGTATAGGCAGCTCTTAGGACTGTAGTTTTGAAACATTATATCATATATGAAATGGACGTGAAGGGGGATGTAGAGGTAGGAATAGTAGAGAGTGAAGGGAAAGTACACCAGTCGGCTCTATCAAAGCACCAGCGTGGGGAGTTAAGAAGTGGCACATACTACGTAAGAGAAAGGAGAACTGGAAAGTGGTCTGGAAATCTTAATGAAGAGAAAGGGAGCAAAGAGATCAATGCATGAAAAAGTTTGTGTGCATATGTCAAAGTGTGTGGGGCAATCTGACAAGAATAATAAGGATAGTTTTGCAGAGAAAGCGTTCTAGGGATCGGCCACGGGAGTTGGTGACAGAATCACCCCAAAGGGTGTGGCGGCAGTTAAAACCACCAACTATGAGGAAAGGTGGCTGGAGTTGGTAAATTAGATTTTCAAATGCAACAATGACGTGGGAAGGGGAGAAGTAGACTGAAATAAGTGATTGAACGGCGAGAAAAGATGTGAATAATTGTGCACGGGACTGTGGTTTGAAAGGGAGGTATGACATAAGGTGTTTTCTGATGGATTAGTATAGACAATACATAAAGGGAGTGTGAAGATGAGACAAAATGGGAGTTGGAAAATGGTATAGGAGGATGTGTAAGAAAAGTCTCTTGGAAGCAGATAATGGATGAGTTATAAGAAAGGATATGACGAAGGTCAGGTCCATGAGAAAGGAAACCGCGAATATTCTTATGTAGGACAGCTATACTTTACTTGATCTATGAGTGATAATGGTTTACAGTGCGTGTTGAAGAATTTGAAGGAGGAGGAGCTAAGGGTGAGATAAGGAATGAGAGGGGAAGGTGTTGTTTTATCAGATGGAGGATCTGGAGCTAGGGGGAATGGGCTGTGTTGGGAGGGAGTAGGAGGAAGGGGTGTAGGGGGAATATGAGTAGGAGGATGGATATTGGCAGTCGCTTTGAGTGTGGAGGGAGCAGGAGTTGTGGAATTTGAGAGGGGTTTCGGTGTCAGTTTGGGACTAGAATAGATAATTTTGAATATTTTCGGGAGTTGGTTGGGTTAGTTTTGTGAGACAAAGGTGTTCTTATGAGGGGGGGGGGGGGAGACTGATGTCTGAGGAGAAGAGGCAAAAGTAGGTGATGATGTGGAGCTGACCAGGAGATTGATAGTTTTACATCATGTAATTTATTAGTGCGGAGACTTTGAACAGAATGATTGCCATCGGTTGTACAATGTCTTAAAGGGGGGGGGGGGGTAATAATCGTGGCTTGAATGCCTGAGAAACGTGATTGGTGTGATGTGGACATAGCGGCGTGGTGTCCACACCACGCCACTATGACAAGGGGGTTGGCCGAGTGTATCGACTTTATGAGAGTTAATGAGTTACGGGATTAAGTAAAAATATTGAAATAGGAAGAAGGGAGTGAGTATATGTGTTTTAGGGCAAAAAGAAGTGTGTATAGTTCTGTAGTGAGAACACTGGTTTCAGGAGGTAGGGGGGTATTTGAAAGTCCGAGTTGGGAAGGGTTCTGCAAAAGGGGAGGGTGTAGTAACGTCTTGGGGGGGGGGGGGCAGAGTGGGCGACATTACTAGAGTAAGGAGTAAGAGAAAAACCTCGTCGACGTGCTTCCTGTCTGGCTTCATGTAGATCGAGTCCAAGTCTGCACCAAACTTGGTCTGCACCTCCAGACTCAAATTTGTAAGGTGGGCAGCTCCTATAAAATAAATTATGGGAGCCGCCACAGTTTGCACGCGTGTGTAACCGTGCAAAGCAGTTTGATGAGTATGACCAAAGGTTGGGAACATAGAGGGCATCTGCAAAGTTTGGCAGGATGTCAACATTTTTGACAGTGACAGAGAGGGTTTTTTCCACCAATGTAAACATTAAAGGGAAGGTCATGTCTAAGGAAAGTAATTTTAGCAATGTTAGTGGGGTTCTTACGACGACCTCTGGGCTGGATGAAGTAGCACTGTACTAATATCGCATCGTAGTTCGTGAGGCAGGCGAGGAAGTCGTCTCAACAGTCTGGCCAATTTGTGTTATAGATGGGAGATACAGACAGTTCCGGAGAAAGTATTGAGGGTTGGAGGAGGTTCTGCAGGAATGGGGTTACCACAGAGATCAATTACAGTTGATAATGCTATAGCTTGGTTTTCAGGCGATCGACCCATCGCTCCATATATATGGAAAGAGATTTTACCTACTTGTATTTGGAGACATTGCTGGAAGAGAAGAGTGTTGTCAGAGTAGGGAGTTGTGGGAGGGATCACAAAAAATCGGTTCCATTTGGCTGGCCTAAATAAGAGTATTTAAGATACTTGTAGAGATGGGGGTAGTAGAAGAACGGGTGTGTGTGGAAGAGGGGGAAATGTTGGGGAAGGTAGTATTAGGGAGAGGTGAACAATAAGGCTGTAAAGTAGTAATAAGGGAGGATGGGGTAGTTAATAAAGATGGTTGTGGTGGTAGAGGGGGTGAGGTTGAGTATATTGGGAGAGTAGGAATGTCTCCTGGAGATTGAGTGTTGACTTGGGTGGATATTGTACTAGTAGGTATTGATGAGGGGGTAGTAGTTGCAGTGCTTGGAGCCGTGGTCAAAGGAGAGCCTGGGGTCAGGGAATCGGGAGTCTGAATTGGTGGGGCTATCTGATTAAGGGACAAGCCTCATTGCCCCTAATAAGGGTATAACATCATCATTATTGGGCATGGTAGGCCTGGAGTATGTTGAGAGCAACAATCCACCCCTCAGGGTCCCTTTGAGGGGTAAGGGCTAGACAACTAAAACACTGTACCCTCCCTCAGGCCATTCAGGATTGGCACAAAGTCAACCTTTCATCCTTTCAGCATGGCATGGTAATTAATTTTATTGATGAAAATCTGTTAATATATAACCAAACACAATATGGCATTATAGAATCCACTTGACGGTGAAGTGGATGCAAACAAGGGAAACATTTTGAAAATCATTTCATTGACTAATCAAGTCCACGTGATGGCCAGGGTTGCCATGGTCATGCACAGTCTCTTATCTCATTGGCTAGCATACAGCCAATAATGGTGCCGGCTATCCTCAAAACGCGCACTCCACAGCTGTGTGTGACTGGCTGCATCAATTTGTACTACCTCAACACGCCTGCAATCCCTGCGTGTGAGAGGGGAATCTTGCAACCGCAATGAAACACACTTTGCAACCACGCATTTTCAACAGCGGGGTCGCTATTACTTCTTGTGAACAGGCTCTAAATAAGCTCATCTTAATAGCTACTCCACAAAGGTCATTTTCATAATGCATGAATAATATATGTGTATATGCATATGTATATAACTATATAACTATATAACTATATATATATACATATATATATATATATATATATATATATATATATATATATATATATATATATATATATATATATATATATATACATATAATATATATATACATATATATATATACTATATAATATATATAAATTTTATAATATAATATATAATATATATATACATATATATATATATAATATATACATATATATATTATATATTATATATATATATACATATATATTATATTATATTATATAATATATTTTAAAATATATATATATATATATATATACAATATAATATATATATACATATATATATATATATATATATATATATATATATATATCATTATATATATATACATATACTATCATAATATATTAATATATATATATGCTAATATATATCATGGATACATGATCTTAGCTGGCCTATATTACTGATAGACTTCACAGCAATCTGATATCGATCATACTCATCCACGTATATATCCCTTGGCAAGTAATTACCTTGATTGCTATAGTCCACTGGGTGGAGCCAGCTCAAGTGGCCAAGGTTAGAGGTCGTGACCTCAAACTGTCACGACCCGGGATCTGTTCGAGGGGAACGCCGACTGTTTGGCCCTGGCAAGTACTCACCTCGATGCCTGCCACCACGGTGACAAACTCAATCATGCGGGTAATGAGATGGTAACTCGACACCGGCGAAGGCAATGGCAAACCACCGCTCTAAATGCTAAGAAAAAATCATGTATCCCATTGATCTCAGGCCCGTGGCAATGGTTAGGGCTGACTAAGAGATGTACGACGGCAATTCTGAAATTAGGTTATAACCCCCCGGAGGATTACTGATGCCATAGCCACTTTAATACCATCAATCTTCCAAGCCATAATAGAGAATATATAAAGGTACACACTCTCCGTGAAAGAATGGGACCCTACCAGTATCACTAAACTATGAAACTACAATTAGTATCATCTGTAGGTTAGATGAACTACGTTAAAGAAGAAATGTATATATATTATGTGTAAAATATATAATATATATATATAATATATATATATATATATATATATATATATTTTATAATATAAAATATGATTTTAAAATTATGTATATATATATGTATAATATATTATGTGGTATATATATGTATTATATTTATATAAAATTATATATATGTATAATATATTATAGATATATATATGTTATATATATATATATATATATTATCCATATGTATTATATATATATATATTTATATATATAAGGTTTTATATATATGTATTTTATATGTATATATATATGTATATATATAGTGTATATGTAATATATATGTTAATATGGTATATATATATATATATATATATATATCTAAAAGATTTTAAATTATTAAATATATTAAAATATTATATATATATGTATATAATATTAATATATATATATATGTATATAAAATATGTAAAATTATAATATATTAATATTATATAATGATATATATATATGTGTATATATTATATTATATTGGTATATATATAATATATATATAATA
>NC_051386.1:40166950-40171950 GCF_015228065.2 Penaeus monodon | reverse complement strand
GAAGGTGAGTGAACCTCTCTGTAAGTAATAAAGTATGTATTACAGAGAGGAAAGATAGGAAGAAGAAGAAAACGAGGGTGCAAAAAAGATAGAGGATAGGGTATAGGATGAGGAAATGGTGTTGGAGGTGGGGGGGGGGGGGCAGGAGCAAAGAGGGAGAGGTGAAGAGATTAACAAAGGAAATTGGAAGGGAGGAGGAAGGGTGAGTAGATGATGATAAAAGTGTGGTACAGGAAACAGTGGACAAGAAAGAAGGAAATGGATAGATAGATGCAGGGAAAGAGGATAAAGGGGGGAAGAGGAGGGTGGAACGGGAGAAGGAAGAGGAGGAAGACCACATCACTGATCCCCTTCATTCTGCCTCTCCTTACAATACAAAGTACAAACGTCATTATACGTATGTGTAAGTATATATACACAAAATTACACATACAGTACATAAGATACATTAAAATTCCCAACCTTACAAATTTGTTCTTATCAAAGTACTTCAAAATAGTTTATGTAATATCATACATCTACTTCTTCTACCCAATACATTTTTTTTTTTTTACATACTTTATCTAATTTATATATATTTTTTATATATTTTTCTATATTAATTTTCTTCTCTCATCTGAACTTTTATTCTTTATTTCTTCTAATGCCATGTAATTTGTGTGAATGTTGATGCGAGTGTGTGTGTGTGTGTGTGTGTGTGTGTGTGTGTGTGTGTGTGTGTGTGTGTGCGCGCGCGTGTGTGTGCGTGTGTGTGCGTGTGTGTGTGCGTGTGTGCCTGTGTTTGTGTGTGTGTGCCTGTGTTTGTGTGTGTGTGCCTGTGTTTGTGTGTGTGCATATATGTGTATATGTAAATGGGTGAATATGCGTATATGCATGTGTGAATATGTGTTCATTTATTTGTATATGACCAGTGTATGCATTTTACATGCACATATATGAATGACTGTTGGTGTATATGTTTATGTATACATGTAATGTGCATGTAGTGTATTTTACTACATGTCTATATAAACATAACACACTGTGTACACATATACACATACACATGTAAGCTGCATGCATGCACACATGCGCACACACACATGCGCACACACACACACACACACACACACACACACACACACACACACACACACACACACACACACACACACACACACACACACACACACACCTATAATACCTATAATAATTGATTTATCTCTAAAAACTGTACCCATGTTTACAATTCAATACTGGTAACATAAAAGTCCTATCCATTCTTATTGGCTGCTCTTTACACAACAATGATTACCATGTACCCACACAGTACACATCCCTGGCCAAGATGCATGCACTTCTATCTAGCATCAGCTAGCTACATACATTTATGCTCATGATCACCATCATTTATGAAATCCTATAAACATCTTTTCAAGACTTGCAATACCTTTTTTTTTTTTTTTTTTTTTTTTTGTCTAATCACATAATTCCTAAATCACCTGTTGAAACTGACCAATAAGGAAGTGGGTTTACATTGTGGTTCTGCATTTCCCACATACCATGAGAATACACTCACATCTTTTAGTCTTCTTTCAAAACATATATCACACATCTCACAAAGTCTCACGAAAATATATCATTCTTTAAAATTTAACACAAGGCTTCTAAGTCTTTATATTACTAAATATACAGAAAAAATCTTGACTTCTATCCTCAGAAACATGGTAATTGTTAAACCTGTTCATGCAAGTGGATTCACTAGTACCACTAAAAGTCACTACAAATCACCGAGAACAGTGACAAATCTGTATTTCATAATGAACTAAAAAGATCTAAGTCTGTACAAGAACCACTGACAAGTTGCACTTTTGAAACTTCCTGGACATAATGAATGAAGGGTTTGTCTATACCCTACTGAATCAAGGGCAAATTAAATTGAAATTATCCTTGATAGACTAGCCCACTGATACAGATACAATATTGGTTAAGAGACAGGGAGAAAGTGAGAGGCATGGAGAAGGTAAAGATGAAGGTGAAGGAAATAGAAAGGGAGAGGAAGTGGGAGAGGAGGAGGACAGTTTATGTGTTTGTGTGCTTCTACAGTATGGATTATTTTGGGTATAAACAAATAATGGGCTATGAAAATACATAATGCATAAATCATCATCTTTGGTATCAGCTGTAGCAGATCAACTAGACCAAATGTATATGCCTTCTTTTTATTACAAATTATGACATTTCTACCAAGATGTCAAAATTCTCTAATTGTATTTGCTCTTGGGCTACCTTCTCCTCTTGAAAGATAACACTATTATGGCACTGATCTTTTTTTTTTTTTTTTTGGTTTGTTTTTGGTTAAAACAAAATTGAATGCTATGTTACATAGGCCTGTGAACCAAAACAACATAAATAAAGAATACTTTCAGAACACACAACCAACACATAAATGGAAAAGAAGTGAAGGAAATGAAAAGAAGAAAGGGCAAATGTAACAGATCTGTAGTGGAAGGAAAAAAAAACTTCTGAAAGCTGTAGCAATTGGCCTCACTCATGACGAAGGTCTTCCACCCACCAAAGATTCAGTAACACTCCCATCTGGTGTTCTTTCTCTCTAATGCCTACTTATGAATATAAAATCACAGTTACTAGAAATAGGAAGAAGACATAACATCAAAAAGTGAGCTATCCATGGATAATAAGCCTAAAGCTGAGACACATGCCCACAGTCTTATCAGTATACTTATTAGTTTTTTTTTTGTTTTTGTTTTTTTGTTTTTTGTTTTTGTTTTGTTTTTGGCTGCAGCTGGGTTCAAACTTCCTATCAAAGAGGTTTGCTTCATGCGAGAACTTACTGTACTGTAATGACCAAAAATATTTTTATCCATTGCAGTCAGTTAAGAGCTAGAAAGGTAATTTATCTTTATGCAATATATATTTTTTTTCTTTTTAAGATTTTTGTTTAATTTTTAACTTTTTTTTTTTAAATATTTTTTTACACTTATTCTAACAATCAGCACTGTTAATACTTTCTATCAACCTGCCTTTCTAACTATAAATGTATCAGATTATGCATTTTTTTTTTGCTTTATATATATATATTTATATTTTTTTTATTATTTTTTTGTTTTTTAAGAAAAACGTCACTGCACACCTACTCTCACGAAGGAACCATTTCCTACAATATCCACAGTAGCATGAATTAAATTACCACCAAAACACACATACAGCAATAACAACTGCTACCTTATTCCATCTAACCTATCTATCAACTTGTATGACTATTTTGACATTTGGATATTTTCTTTTATTTTTTCGTTTATTGATTTTTTATTTTTTATTTTTTTTATATATTTTTTTTTATTTCTTTTTAATGTCATAAAAGCCAACACTGGAATGACACCAAATATATACTGACTTACAACTATTAGATTTAGTGTTTATCTTGGCTGTAATGAATGTCTGATGGCAGCCACTTCATTCCAATCTTTGGGTACTCTCCTAATATAACAGAAAGAATAGAGGACAAGATAGGTTGGGGACGAGAAGGCGAGAAGGAGGGAGGATTAGAAAAGGAGGGCAGGAGGGCAGAATACAGGAGAGAGGAGAGAGAGGAGAGAGGAGAGAGAGGAGAGAGGAGAGGGAGAGGGAGAGGGAGAGGGAGAGAGAGAGAGAGAGAGAAGAGAGGAGGGAGGAGGGAGGGAGGGAGGGGGGAAGGGGAGGAGGGAGGGAGGGAGGGAGGGAGGGAGGAGGAGGAGGGAGGAGGGGAGGAGGGAGGAAGAGAGAGAGAGAGAGAGAGAGAGAGAGAGAGAGAGAGAGAGAGAGAGAGAGAGAGAGAATATAATATATATCATGATAATATAACAAACTGTTAAATTACAAAACTTAAGAGAGGATGATAACAAAAAATGAAATGTATGAATATTTTTTTTTTCCCACCCATTCCTTCTTCTTCGTTATTTCATTTCAATTGCAAGTGGGGTGGGATGGGGTGGGCAGTGAATGGCAGTACAAAAAACCCAGGTACAAAAACAGACCTATTGGTCTGTTGCAAATTATTCATGTCTTCAGTGGTCTTGCACAGCACAACTTAGACCTAGTAACTACTACCTGTACTAACACCTACAATCAAAGAATACAAATATGCCTTTCAACATTGCACTTAGTTGAATAAAGACAACATAAACTACTTTTGCTCTGTAATGCCATGGGAGTGAAAGAAGCTATATATACACAAAAGGAAAAAATATACAAATGTCAATGTCTACAATCTAGATTTTTTTTTTTTTTTTTTTTTATCTTTTTTATGTAAATTTCTTTATGAAGGATGCTGTTTAACGTAGTACATAGTCAAATCATAATACTAAACAATGGAATTAAATAATAAAAGGAAACGCATACATATCTATCTAGATTTTTGTATAAATGTATGTATAAATACACATTTTTTTTTTTGTTTTTTTTTGTTTTTGTTTTTCGTCTGTCTGTATATATGTATAATTATTACATACATGTATACATCTAAAGCTCCACAAATGCATACATACAAATGCAAAAGCATACCATATCCACATACATGTGTCCATATGCTTGCAAAATTGCACAGACACAGACACATGTACAGACACAGGTACAAACACACACACACATACACCGACGCAGATGCACTCGCACAAAAGTCTACTACTAGGGGGGGGGACCAAAAATACTGATGACAATCACTGCATAAAATTTAACAGTGTAAATTAGACATAAATAAGTGGAATCTCACCAATTCAATTTAACCATACAATGAAAAATATACTAGGTCATACATACCATCAATTATATGTGCGTCTACATTCAAAAATATCATATATAACCATCCTGAATGCCTGGAGCCCTCATCCAACTTATATAAATGATTTTACACATCCTGAGTTCTTGCCTGGTATGTATTTTCATGGCATACTCTTGCTAACATCTGCTGTCTTATGATTTGGATGTAAACGCAATTTATTTCAAAATGGAGTTGAACTGGT
>NC_051386.1:40136950-40149450 GCF_015228065.2 Penaeus monodon | reverse complement strand
CCACAGACTTCATTAAGGAGATCGAGTTCCTTATAAAGGAGTACACGAATGGCACCTTTCTCCAACCAATTGCCTTGAAAGCAATTGCGACTTCCATACCTCATCTGTCAGAAAACACACAATAATTCCAAAGCAGCAGACAACATAAAGGCCATAAAGAGAAGGATAGACAGGTGGAAAGTAAGCAACATACAAGGACTTTTTAAAGAGGCTCTTCAACACAGAAACAGGAAAAAAACTGCAAAGAAAAGGGAAATAGTTAAGTATCGGAGACTCACAAATATGATGCAACAAGGCAAAGTGGTGAGGGCAGTTTGGCTGCTATCACCACACGAAATTACAGGACCCCTTCCTCTGGATGAAAACACACGCCAGATACTAAATGAAAAACACCCGGCCTGCAAGGGAGGCTGCGCCCAAAATGCTGTTCCAAGGAGCATATCATCCACTACCACCTGTGATCTTTGAGTGCATCACTTGAGAAAAAATCAGGAAACACGCACTCAACACCAATAGGGTAGCGGGACCCTCAAGACTAGATGCTAATGGATGGAAAACCATCCTGAGTATCAGCAAATTTGGAAATGCGGCAAATGATTTATGTAAAGCCATAGCAGACCTAGCAAGAAAGCTAGCCACAGAAGACTGCCAATATATAGAGGCATTAACAGCTTGCCGTCTCATTGCACTTGATAAAAGACCAGGGTGTCAACCAACTGGAATTGGAGAGTTCCTGAGGAGAATAATCGGCAAAGCCATTATGCAAGTTTTTGGAGAAGACATCAAAAAGGCAGTGGGCAATCTCCAGGTGTGCATAGGCCAACAGGCAGGATATGAAGCGGCCATCCATGCCATGCGCAAAATATATGAGGAGCCCAACTGCGAAATGGTACTAATGGTGGATGCTGTGAATGCCTTTAACAACATCAACAGACAAGCCACCATACAAAATATCAGAGTCAAGTGTCCATGCTTTGCCGAATACATAAATAACACATAGCGAACCGGCAAAACTATACATAAGCAACACAATGACAAACACCAGTGAAGTGATAGTACCAGCTGAGGGAACAAAACAAGGCGACCCCATGGCAATGGCAATGCATGCAATCAGCCTGCTTCGGCTGCAAGATCATCTAAAACACAGCAGAACAAACGTAAAGCAGGTTGCATATGCCGACGACCTAACAGGAGCCGGGAAGATAAAAGGACCTTCAAAGGTGGTGAGAAATAGTTGAAAACCATGGCCCTCAGCATACACCGCATTCATTTTTGGTGTAAAAAATAAATGGAACTTCCTGATGCGAACAGTACCTAATATTGAACACCTTTTTGAGCCCCTGGAAGAAACAATTAGAAAGGATTTCATACCAGCACTTTCAGGAAATAGAAATACCACAGGCCTAGAAAGGTCGATCCTTGAGCTGCCACCAAGATTAGGTCTCGGAATCATAAATCCAAGCAAACGGCCAACACAGAATTTCAAAACTCCATCAAGCTCACAGCCAAACTGTCACAAGCAATCATATCACAAAACACAGACACAAGGACAGACACGAGGGAGCAACAAGGAATTAAAAGAGAAATCACAAGAGCAAGAGAAACCAAACAGAAAACTGAATTGCAAGAAACGATCTCGCAATTATCAGAACAAATGAAAAGAAAACCACGCTATGACAAGCAAGACCGGGGGTTTCATCTGTACGTGCAATAAGGAAGTGAGAGACATAACGGCAGGAAATGCTTGGCGAAATATGCTGCAACGTTAGAGTTGAGCCAACTCTCATACTCACGACGGGATGAAACTTTGCACTGCAATCAACAAACAGCACAGATGATGCCCGCTTGGATGTGAGTGCAAGAGGATTCTGGATAAGAGGACAGTGAGCATTTTTCGACATCCGAATATTCAAACCTATGGCTCCAAGCAACCACTCTCAGGAACTAAAGACAGCCCACAAAAAACATGAAAACGAAAAGATGAAGGAAAATGGAGAACAGATTCGGGAGGTGGAACAGGGCACCTTCACGCCCCTAGTCTTCACCATAGAAGGAGGAATGGCACCAAGAGCCATCACCTTTATTTTTGCCTCACACAGCAGCTTGTGGAAAGAAATCAACATAAAAGCTGTGTCGTGGTGTGGATAAGATGCCTGCTGGTCTTCGTGAAATCAACGAAGAAGGTTGTCAACCACAGCCATTGGTGAGGACGGGGCCAATGGACTGTATTGTGAAATAGTCTAGAGTATATTTCACAATACAGTTCCCTTCTATAAATTATTTCGCGAAAATTGGGATGGAGGTTGAGTATGTATTAAAAGAGAGAGAGAGAGAGAGAGAGAGAGAGAGAGAGAGAGAGAGAGAGAGAGAGAGGAGAGGGAGAGAGAGAGAAGAGAGAGAGAGAGAGAGAGAGAGAGGGATAAGAAGTGACGATAGGGACCTTCATAGAATGATTTTTTGTGTGTTGTGACTTGAGTAGCAAGGAGATGAGAGTTTCACTTAGATGATCAGATAGTAAAGGACGAAAGAGGATAGAGCTGGATATCAGCGAAATGGTGAAGAGAGAGAGAGAGGGGGTAGAAGTATTTTGACATAGGACTAACATTACATATGTTTTGTGTTGTTGTGATGATTTTGGCTTCTGACTTTTATTCTTATTCCCGTATAAAATGGCCATGAGTTAAAACTTTCCCAAAATTTAACCTTATCTGATTTGTTAGCTGAAAATTTCACATCTAAAATAGGAATGAATTAGAATGTTGGTCAGGACTCTCTAACACTGCACATTTGAGAATCTTGCTCATTTTCTGGCTTCCAAAAAGTCCCAAAAAAATTGGCCTTGGCTCTTGGTGAGAACCCAAAGGCTTCCAAAAATCTGGAAAACAAAATAACTATCTTTGAAACTTTACATACTAGTGTCACATTGCTTATTATCTTTATCACAAATTTGTATTATCCAAAAGATCAGACTACAAAATCTTTCTCTTCTTCTTTTTTACATGACAATAGATATTCCAATCTGAAATGTTTCATATATGCATATATGCCTTGGGCTTGTGGAAGCAGTGTAAAATTTAGAAAACAAGATAACCATCTTTTAAAGTTTTTATATCAGTATCATATTGTTTGTCATCTTTATCACAAATTACTATTATCCAAATAGATCAGAATACAAATGTTTCCCTTATCCTTCTTCTTTTTATATGCAAATAGATATTCCCATCTAAAACATTTCATTATAAATGCATTAAATCATAAAATAAACTAATCAAAACTATTATTTTCTTTCTTTCTTTCTCTTTTTATTAGATTATGGAGGACTGCGGTCTAAAATTTTATAACAAATGCAACTGAAAGCAACATCCCTTACTATTTAGAAGACCATGTCTCATGGCAAGGTAGACAAGATGCTTGTTACAAAAGTTTCTAATCATCCATGTGTTTATACTATGTTTATATAGTTTGTTTTGTATTCTGGTGGTGCAAGCTGTATTACAGAAAACTGAATTTTATGGAGAGAGAGAGAGAGAGAGAGAGAGAGAGAGAGAGAGAGAGAGAGAGAGAGAGAGAGAGAGAGAGAGAGAGAGAGAGAGAGAGAGAGAAAAAATACAAACAACAAAAAATAGAATACTTATTATTATTACACTGAGTTATGAACTATCAAGTCTGTGCAAGGAAAACAGTGTATTACCATTTCGACAAAGAAAATCAAATGACAAATATAGATATCTGAAAATGGCAAGAAGAGCTAAAAACACTTATACAAGGGTGGGGGGGGGGATATGGAGTCTTGTTGCCATATGAGTGTTCATGTATGTTCAGCCTACACGTTGCACACCATCAGAGTGGTGACTTGAGTAAGCTTAATGCCCATATTTTGGGCCATGTGATGCAGAGAAGCAGGCTCATGGAAGTATTCCAAGGACTGGAAAATTCCCAAACTGCATTCCGCTCCAAATATTTTGAGGTAATGGGCACCTTCATTCATGATACCCTTCTGTTTATATTTAGTAGTTCAAAACTTATACAATAATTTCTTTCACTAATACTATCAAGAAAACACAAGGTTATGCTATGAATATTCTATTCTATGTTGATAACCCAATAAAAAACTGGTTTTAGCAGGAAACAATGATGAATTCTATACACTAAGAACTAACCTTTCTCCAGATTGAGAGAAGCAAGGTATCTAGAGGTGTTGAGAGTTGCCACAATCACACGGTGTGCTAAAATCTCTTTTTCTGTTGGCATGACAAATTTCCGCACACCCTGATCCATTTCAATCAAGCAGTACTGAAAGAAAGGACACAATGAGAAGAGGGCTCTATATGCCCCCATAGTCCTATTCACTACAAGTGTGGCTTTCTGCATGTGTGACTGTTATTGTCTGTCATGACTGTGCAACAGCTGTAAAAAATGGCTGGCTTTTTTCTTGCTATTATTCTGTTATTAGTGAGATATATGGAGTGTTTACTAGTATATTTGGTACTGTTTGACAAGATTTGATGTTGTGGATGTGAATCAATAATTCTGTACTGTTTAACACCACACACCTTATTACCTATTATGGAGTCATTTACATACTTATAAATACCACCACACTCTTTATTACCTATTATGGAGTCATTTACATACTTATAAATACATCTAAATATTATTTTGTTGCTTTATATACAATGTATTTCCATATTCATGATAATTTATCCCCATTTCATGCAATAGCTCTTTCTAACTTTGCCCTAAATTGATGCTCTACACATCTGTTATATGACAAAGAAAGATACATTTTTTGGTGTATAAAAGTAAACTCTTAAACTCCAACTAAACTTTGCCTTATACTCTCAATCTCCCTCCCTCACTCCCGCTCTCCTTCCCATTTCTCCCTCTTCTCTCCCTAAATCTCTTTGCATTTTGTAATGTCCTTTCACGATCTTGAACATACAACTGATCAAGAAAGTACTATACTGTCTTAGACAAAAAACATTAAATATATCATATGAATGCAATTCCAGTTAGTGCTTCATCTTTGGAGATTAGGAATTACAGGGGAAAAGGGAATACTGCTAAAATAACGTAAAAGGTACACATTGCTCTCAAATTAAATTTCCTACCTTTTGCACACTAGAGTGTACAGTTGTAACCCAACGATTTCGGTAGTATATGCGGAGTGGCTTTGCTTCCTCATGTCCTGATTGTACATATGGATGCAGATAATCCTTGATGTACAGGTCTGCAGCACTAAGAGTCAAAGAAATAATAAAACTTAGTGTATATAACAATTCTATAAATTCTTGTCATACAAGGACACAAAAAATGCTGGCTTACTTTCTAATTCTTTCACCCATAACACTGATACAGAGACAGCCATATAAAAATTACCTGTTGGAGTGTGTGCAAATGAGAATTCTTGTTTCAGGCTGCTGCAGAATCTGCTTAATACCCTGAGCTAGAGTATATGTTTTCCCTGTACCATATGGGCCTGTAAACAAAGAAATGTTAGGGTAATAAATAAATTAATCTTAACATAATTTTAAGGTTTCCTAAGCTGTTTTTTATCTTTGTTTATTGTTGAAACAACTTTTTACAATATATATATATATATTTTTTTTTAGTTAATGTAAGTATGGAAAAAAATTGTGTTTTATATTACTTCTTTAGCACCATTTCAATAACTATATGAGATTTAGCCACGGCAAATTACAAATTTGTCTATCAATACTTCTGGGGACCATCTCTGTAATTTCTTGTTGATTTTTTTTTTTGGGGGGGAGGAAAGTGCTTTGGCAACATTGCCCTAGATTGTGATGGAGTTTGGCAGGGGCACAATGGCCTGTTTTGTTATCTCCCCAAACATACAGGCACATCACTTGGTTGGCAGATGCACCTAACAAAATAATTTTCTGATTTTCTATGGTAAAATTACATTGAAGTCATGTGCTCATACAATTCACTTGAATTACATCTGGCAACTCTCTGGCATATATAGGCTCTTGACAAGTCATGGCGACGGCAATTCAAGTTTGTAGAGTGAAACTACAATTTTTTTTTATATAACTTTGTAAATGTTTATATAATTTTCTTTACTTATGTTGCATTTTGTATAGTAGAAAGTATAATATTTTTGGTACAGGGGAAATTTATATTATTTTTTTTGTATATATTTTGAACAATACTGAGATTTTTTTTTCTTTTTCTTTTTTTTTGAAAATTAAAACTAATATTGAAACTAATAAAATGAATATGAAAAAAATAATCAGTACAACTAGGAAAAAAAAAAAAAAAAAAAAAAAAAAAAAAAAAAATAAAAAAAAATAATAAATAAATAAATAAATAAAATCTAGGTCTCATATTAACCCATTGCCGACGGGTGGCATGTACGCACATGCCATGGCATGACGGGACCATCTGCCGGGGGCTCGTACGCAAATGCCATAGAGTATGTATGGACATGCCATGAGTTTTTTTTGTTACAATCACGGCAAAAGATTATTTTTCTGCCAGTGAAAGTGTGATTAAGTCGGTTTTAACACTTTCTCATTTTTACCATGCAACAAACAAAAAAAATGCAACAAACTGATGATTTCAACTCCATGATGCCGCACACTGCTTATTTTATTCGGACTATAGACCGAATAATGATCAACTATGGAGTCTATATAACAACAAAAATACCCTTCAGTCTCGATTTATCAGGAAGTTTGGCAAGTAGAGACTTTAAAAAATAATGAAAACTGAAAATACAACATATCTTCGTAGTATTATGAAGAAATGGCATGGGATGCTGGCATTTGGCATGAGTGGTCGCGCATGCTAGGGCGACGATATAAGCCCCCGGCAGCGAGGCCCCGGCCTCTATGAATGCTACCTGTCAGTTATGGGTTAAGGGTACCCAGATTTGACAGTGACAATCCCCTTTGCAAAAGATAAGAAAAGAAAAGAAAAGAAAAGAAAAAAAGAAAAGAAAAGAAAGAAAAGAAAAGAAAAGAAAAGAAAAGAAAGAAAGAAAAGAAAAAAGAAAAGAAAAGAAAAGAAAAAAGAAAAGAAAAGAAAAGAAAAAGAAAAGAAAAAGAAAAGAAAAGAAAAGAAAAATCCATAAAATTACCAGATTTGCTAGAGTGGCTTTTTTATATGGACCTAATGAGTGTAGGACTGTAGAGAGTCACTGTAGTCATGGGTTATAGTTGGCAGTGGGGTGTGGAAAGGATCATGTATGAAAAGTGGGCAATGACCAATGACTTTGGGACCATTAACCTAGATATGATATGGCGTCTATGCAAGGAAAACAGCCTATTACCTTCAGGATACAGCATATCAATGACAAATATTGGAAAAAAGCCAAAAAAACAACAACAAAATATGCTTATTTAGAAAATGAGACAACATTGTAAAGGGGAGGCAAGGAGCCTTGACACTGTACATGAGTATTAGTGTGTGCTTGGCCTACACCTGTGAGAGGTGCCACTCAAGTAAGCCTAATGTCTGGAATTTGGGCCTTGTGTGGGCAGTGAAGCACCCAGATCCAGAGGAATAACTATATTACTACTGACTAGCAGCTTCCATTAATATCAAATCAATTTCTTAGCATGGGTCATATACATGTCTAACATCTCCAATAATGAACAATTCTATTCAGACCTAATTTTAACATGAAGCAATAATAGTGGTTTCAACACAGCAGGTAAATATAATTTTAGCTAAGGAAGTATTAAAAAACAAAAATTTTATTCACACAATGCTTTTACTTTCTATTTCACTCATCTTCCACAATCTGTCTTACATGAGTTTGTAACTGTTACAGTGTTACCAAGACCCAACAAACTTACTGATATTTGCATAATGACCCAAAATGTATAAGGAATAATATAGCCTAACAGAATTTTAAATATAACAATTATCATATTTTCTCAAATCTTGTTAAAATCTACAAAAAAATTATGATAGCAATACTAACAAGGCCTAATGAATAAGTTCTACATTCTCAACAGCAATAAGTGTGCTGAATATAACAAATGTTACATTTCCTCCAAACTTGTTAAAATTAATCAATTGCTATTTATTCATACTTAAATCTAAGTCTTTTTTTCACTTCTAATTTCATATCTCATATTCTACAATTATCTGGATGCCATACAAAAACAGCTTTTACTTACCAATTATGAGAATAGGTGGCAGAATAAGACCATGAGGGGCTGTGATGGCAACTAGAGCCTCCTTCTGCTTGGGGTTCAATCTCATGTCCAGACCTTCTCCCCATTGTCTGCAAAGAGAGACACTGCAAATGAATGAATAATATTTTAACTGCTGCATTTGATAGTGAAGAGAATGTTATGACACAAATATAAAAATCACAAAATTACTAAATGCTATAAATGGATTGAAAAAAAAATGGGAAGGATATTACTTTTAAAATAACTCAGGCTAAAATGCTACTTCATGAATTGCACTCCATCTTTAATGAACTAACTGTTTAGGAATCTAGCCTTATGCAGCACACTTGTATGCAAGGTAGTTCTCACACAAACACACAGGAAAAAAGTACTACTTGTTCCAGATGAATAAATAATTAATCAAGCAATTCTACTGAGCAAAATACAAACCAAACACTATGATTATGTGCTTCTTACAAAAGATACATCTTGTTCCATATAAATCCCTCTAATTCAATTTCTCCTTTACAAATTTACTGCATGTTAAAGCTTACTTTATGGGGCTCCATGGGATGGTGGGCTCCAAGGTCATGTCTGGGAACACGATATCTAGGGATGGCAAGCGGTCCAGAGCAGAATGCATCTCACAGAGTGGCAGTCGATTCAGCTGAAACTGCACTTCCACTGTGACCTCCTCATCATGTGCAAGGTGTAATTCAGAGACAGCAGCCTCAGAGAACCTAAGATAAATCTCCTTCTTGGTCTTGTCCTCAATCAAAACCTCATAGATTCTTCTCTTGGGCTTTATTATTTCCTTTTCCTCACTCTCACCCTCTGCCATGACAAAATATGTTATCAGTTCAAGAAAAACAAAGAATGTAATTAAAGTGCATTAATTTCATCAGTAAAGGAATGCATCACAAGAAAAAATAAAGCATTTACTGATACTTGGAGGATAAGATATATTATTGTTAGTTTGATTTTTCTAAAACAATAATGCAATTAAAAGAAAATGTTTGCCTACAAAAAATGCACACATGAGAAAATGAAAACAAGTATAAAAAAGATGGAAAAAAAAAACAAAACATTTATTTGACCAACTTAAATTCAATCTAATAATCCAACAACCTACCTTTCCTTCTAGCAGTTGGTGAGACAGAAGCTGATTCCTGCTTAGAAGTTTCCTTGACCTCTGAATCCTCGGTAATAGGAGCCACAAGGATGGTGTTGCAGTTAGATAATACAAGCCTTCCATGATGGGAGTCTTCTGAGATCTCTGAAGAGAGTTCTAGCTTGGCAAAAAGTTCACCTGGTCTCGAGTACTTGGCTGTGGATGCTGTCGAAGGTAACAGCATGTATGTGTTTACAATCTGTAGGGTTGTCTTAATGTTGAACCTTGCCATCAGATCAAACTGGGCTAACTCCTCAATGTGAAGGAGGTCATGGAGACGACTGCAGTAGTTGTTCCTTGAGGGCACCTTCTGCATGGAGGACTGTGTGAACACAAAATTCTCATTGGTTGGTGGGGGATACATTGCCAATATGCTTTTATCATGATCACTCAACTCATGTGGTTTGGGCTCAAAATAGACAATATCCACATTTTCTTCACACCACCTTTCACTCCTAGTTAAGATTGTCCTCTTTGTCTCCTCCAGAGTACTTAGGTCTTCTACTGGGATCACATCCACACACAACCGTTGCATTAAGACTGGCTCTGTGCCAAAGTCGAAGATAACAGCCTGCTTGTCTAGTAATGGTCCATTGTGCTGACTGGTTTTGAAGACAACTGGAGATTTGGTCACTCCATTTGCACAGCATGTCTGGTGCAAATTTGAAAAACCTCCATGCTCTTGCGGTTTATACCTACAACTGATTATATACTTGTATAGTGACGTTTGAATTCGGATGGTTTCAATCTGTGAAACTTCTGGATGGCAAAGTGAGTCCTATGGCATCATGAAATAAGCGAACTACCGTGAATGGGTGCTTGAGTCTGAAATAGGATGTAATGGAAGTGGGATGGTATGAAGAAAGGGAGATGGGCCAGACGATGTGAGCAGAAAGATGAGAGAGAGAAGAGAGAGAGAGAGAAGACCAGAGACGAGAGATAGATAGAGAGACACAGAGAGAGAGAAGAGGAGCAGTAGAGAGAGAGAAGAGAGAGAGGGATAGAGGAAGGAGAGAGGAGAGAGAGAGAGAGAGAGAGAGAGAGAGAGAGAGAGAGAGACAGAGAGAGAGAGAGAGAGAGAGAAGAACAGAAGAGAGACAGAGACGGAGAGAGAGACAGAGACGGAGGAGAGAGACAGAGACGGAGAGAGAGACAGAGACGGAGAGAGAGACAGAGACGGAGAGAGAGAGACGAGAAGAGAGAGAGAGAAGAGAGAAAACGAGAGAGTGAGGGAGGGAGGGAGGGAGGGAGGAGAGAGAGAGAGAGAGGTGTACACTCGCTAAAAAAAGACATCTTTACTCGGGAGTAGATGAAACTGGAATGATTGCCAGTGGTCAATTTGGAAAGGTTGGTACTTGTTTTCAAAGCTTAGAAGAGATGAAGCTTCACAATGTGCTTGAATAGTGTTTTGGAGTTGATATGGCTAGGGCCTTGTATAATAGTAATATTAACAATGGATACCTCGCACTCTATTCATAGCTTCAGAATTGTGCATTACTCTGAGGGACTGTCAGAGCTACAATATCAAGAAGATTAAGTATTTCGAAGCCAACCATGTCTCTGTGGATCCAGCTACACATAGCAACTGGATCCACTAGAGGCAATCCCTGTTTGCACTTTTTCCAAATGCTTTCATCATTGTATCTTATTGTTAATTCAGGAAGAGTAAAGATATTTTTTAGCAAAGATATTTTTCGGCAAGTGTACTTGTCTATATCTAGATTTCAAAAAAAAAAAAAAAAAAAAAAATCTCTTGCCTTGATCATGTAAAAATTAACTTTGGATCTAATGGCTCCCAGGGGCAAATTTCAATAATTTTGGAACTTTAACTATCATAAAACTATAAATCTAAACAAGGCAATAAGGCTTTGAAAATCTCAGTCTAACTTATAGACACACAATAGTAACAGCAAAACTAAGCAAAAAGAGCTAAGAAAATACAGTTTGCTTCCTTACCTTCTCTGAGATCAGGGTATCTTGATGCTGGGCTTGTGATAGCCGCTCCAGGAGCTGGTCTGCATAGGTTGCCCCATGCAGCTGCTTCTCTCTCGCTCGTTCCAGTTTCATGGCACGGTATTCAAACCGCTCCTGCCACTCCAGCAGTTCTGCATCACTGTGGGCCCCCACACACTGGTCTCCCAACCTGCAGTTGTGTGTGTCCTTGTAGGTGGAACAGAGGGCATACTCATCTGCTCCAAGGCCACGTGGTGGGGGACGATGCTTCCAGTCCCGACCTTCATCAGACATGATGGTTGTTTGGTGGTCCTGCCCACGACAATGAGTCTGGAGTTCCAACTTTCCACTGAAGTACACATTGCAGTAGGAGCAATGGAGCCGTCCAGTAGGTGACCTTTCCTTCTCAAAGGACTTCTCTCTTCTCACTCCACTCCTCAATGCCACTGCCAATTCTTCACCTTTAGACATTGGATCTGGAGCTGATGCATCATCCACATCTGGATGACTACCCCCTTGCGGGCTTTTTGACTTTGGACGTGCCCCCTGCATCTCTTGGTTTCTTTTCTTTTTCCACTTGTGCTTGCCAAGTGAGGCTGAACTTCCTGTGTTTTCGCTTGTTTCTGAATTTCCTTTTCTGCCTTTTTCCATTTTCCACTAATTATCAGTTTTTCACTCAAGAAATTACACTGAGAACACTGCAAACACCTTATATATATCCACATATATATACATATGTACATATACATATATATAAATATATATATACACACATGCATGCGCACTGTTAATGGAATTGGTAACTAACTACGGTACTTCTGAACAATGATAAAAGAGGCAGATCCACTCCCAATGCAGAACTAATTCTGAAAATAGTTAATATCTCCTCAATGCAAAGTTTTAAAGTGTGAATGAGTTATGTGGAGAACACAGAGGCTTTACAGTGCAGTCTAAGTAGCTCGACCAAGGTAAAGCAGCTGAAGACAGGTTGACGAGGGTGAAGGTACAACCAGCTCGTGAACAGCACCACTCAAATTTCTTCTTCTTTCTCATTATTAAACTACGTCCATACCCAGTCTGCCAACATCTGCAAAAAGGAAGGATCTCTTTTACAATAGTAATTGCAAAGGGTATTCTGTGTTTATTTTTTAAAATGGGGGGAGGGATAGGCAATGAGAGAATAAAAAGAAAGAAGAAGGAGAAGAGAGAGAGAGAGAAGAGAGAAGAGA
>NC_051386.1:40117643-40120143 GCF_015228065.2 Penaeus monodon | reverse complement strand
TAATATTTTTTTATTTTAATATAATTTTTTTAAATTTTTAAATTATTTTTTTTAATTTTATTTTTTAATTTTTTTTTTTTTTTTTAAAATTTTTTTAAAAATTTTTAAAAATTTTTAATTAATATAAGAGTTTGGTGTTGTAAAAAAGTAAAAAAGAAATATTGTTTAAAAAAATTTTTTTCCCAAAAAAAGAAAAAAAAGGGGAAAAAAAAGAAAAAAAAGGGAAATAAAAAAATGGGGGGAAAAAAGGGGGTTTTAAAAGGGGTTGCAAATCAATAAAAAGGGGGGGGGAAAAAGAGGGGGAAGGGGGACAGAAGATTTTGGAAAAAATTTTTAGGAAAAAAATTTTGGAAAAAGAAGAGAAGAAGAGGAAGATTTTAAGGGGGGGGAGGGGGGGGGGGGGAAGGGAGGGAAGGGAGGAAGGGGAGAAGGGAAGGGGGGGGGAGGGGGGGTGGGGGGGGGGAAGGAGGGGGAGGGGGAAAGGGGGGAGGGGGGGGAGGGGGGAAAGGGAGAGGGGGAAGGGGAGTTGGGGGGGGGAAGGAGGGGAAAAGGGGGGGGGGGGGGGGGGCCCCGGGGGAGGGGAAAGGGGGAACGGGGGGAGGGGAGGAATTGAGTGTTGCTTTGTGGGGGGGCCCCCCGGGTTTCTAACATTAACCCCGTCTTTATGGGGGAAAAAAAACGAAAAAAATTAATGGCATTTTCTCCCGCGTTGGGGCCACTTTAAAATGGTAAAAAAAATATTCTCCTGTTTCGTTTTTTTTTTTTTTAATGTTGACTATTTTTATTTCGATATTTTTTTAAAACATTTTTTTCCAATCATTGTCATGTCTAATTTTGCGTGGGTTTTAGCTTGACAATGAGGCAAGTACAGTTTTGTATACATGGTTGGATATAATGAAAGTAAAAAGGATGATAACGATAAATTTGATGATAATTACAAAATGACAAAATAGCCATGCCAATTTACACACGCACACAACACACACACACACACCACACCACACACACACAACACACACAACCAAAACAATCACATAAAACACATAAACAACACACACAAAACACACAACACACACACACACCACACACACACCACAACACACACACACACACACAATATATATAAAATATATATATATATATATATATGATGTATTTACATTATATATTAAATCTATGTCTAATATAAACGCACACACACACACACCACACAACACACCACTCACACACCCACCACACACACACACACATATATATATATATATATATATATATATATATATATAGATATATATATATATATATATATATATATATATATATATATGCACACACACAGACACACGCACGCACATACACACACACATGTACACACAACACACACACACACACATGTTGTCGAGCTCTGTCCCAGAGGCATCGAAGTGTTTGTATTTGTCAAGGAATGTTTTTCTCAGTCTACTTCGAGCTTGCTTGCCTTCATTTTTACCGCTTAGGCTAAGGTTTTTAATGTGTCTTAGGATTGCCTGTCCCAGGAATTTGAGTTGTCGCGTTCGGATCAGTTCTAGAAGCTCGCGTCCCTGTCCGACTCTGGGTGCGCAACATCCTGCGGTAGAACTACATTTCTGCGGCCTCTATATTGCGCCGAGTTTCAGCCGTCAGCGTCCAGGACTCGCAGCCATATAGGACAGTCGGTCATATAAAGGTTTTAACGAGTCAGATTTTTGTTTGCAGTGAGAGCTTGCGGTCTGCGAGGATGTTCCGGAGTTTGGAGAATGCATCTTTGCTGTTCCGATTCTGATTTCCTTCTTGCAAACAAACATCTGAGCTCCTAGATAACTGCAGGAAAAGTCCTGCGGATGTTTATTTCTCCTGTTTAAGTGGAAATTTAATGGGACCTCCGACTTTGAAACCAACATGCATTTTGTTTTCTTGCTGTTGACGTGGAGGCCAAGATGTTCGCTGGCTTCCACAACAGAATCAATTTTTTTTGAGGTCATTTACAGATGTGGCCATGAGAACTGTATCATCTGCATAACGAAGGCTGTTGATCTTGCAACCACTGATAACGATTCCCTCCTGACGATCTTCAATCTCCACAGGATAATATATATATATATATATATATATATATATATATATATATCTAATATATATATATATATAATAATATGTGTGTGTTGTTTGTGTGGTGTGTGTGTGTGTGTGTGGTGTGTGTGTGTGTGTGTGTGTGTGTGTGTGTGTGTGGTGTGTTTGTGTGTGTGTGTGTGTGTGTGTGTTTGTATTATATATATACATATATAATATATATATATTATATATATATAATATATATATATATATATAATATATATATTCATATCAGTATATATAATATATATATATATTATATTAAAATATATATTATTATTTTTTTATTATGTAATATATAGCTTGTTTTGTTTGTGTAAAATAATATTAAAATTTATAATAATATAAATTTTATATATAAAAAAAATTT
>NC_051386.1:40112932-40117543 GCF_015228065.2 Penaeus monodon | reverse complement strand
AAACTAGCAGTAATAGTAATGATAGCAATACTAAAAATCGGCTTTGAGGATTTTATCAGAAATATGATAAAATAACATTATCGATAATAATATAAGCAATAATAATAGTAACTGGTAAAGATAGTAATAATGGTGTTGTAATAATAGATGGGATAATGACCACAATCTTAGTGATAATAGTTAATACTTAATAACAAAGTCATTGATGGTGCTGATAACAGGGATAATAATGATAATGAAATAACCGTTGCAGCATTAACAACAGTTGCTTGCAATTACGATGATGATAATTATTATAAATACAGCAGTAAGAACGATGATGACCAAAGCAAGAGTTCCACATAATTAGCAGCTGCCGCAATGACGATTATGATAAAATACGTGATGATGATAATTATTACTAAGCTGATAACGTTGATATATCACAAAATCGTGCTATTGATGCTTATAAGAGGACTGATAGCAATAGTGCTTATGATCCTGATAATTATCTTAATATTGATAATAATTATAATGACAATAATAATAGTAGAAGTAGTAGTAATGATAATGGTCATAACAGTAATGATGTGATGGTAATACAGATCATAATAATAATGATAACAATAATAATGATAATGATAATAATGACAATGATGATAATAAACAACAATGGCAATAATAATGATAATAATAACAATAATGGCAATAATAACGATAATAATAATTATAATTATTATGATTATTATCTAATCACAATAATAATGTTGATGATGGTAATAATGATAACAGTGATAAAAAATATGATATAATAATAATAATAGTAATATATAATAATAATAATAATAATGATAACAATAGTAATAATAGTAATAGTAGTAGTAGTAGCAGTAATAATAATAATAATGATAATAATGATAAGAACAATATTAGTAGTATATATATAAATATTCTAGTAATAATGATAATGAAGTAATAATAATGATAATAATAACAATAACAATTATAAAATATAAATAATAAGGATAATAATAATGAAAAGAAGAAGAATGATAATGATAATAATAATGACAATAGTAATAATAATAATAATAATAATAATAATAATAATAATAATAATGATAATAATAATAATTATTATTATTATTATCATTATTATTATTATTATTATTATCATTATTATCATCATAACAATGATAATGAGAATGATAATAATAATAATACTGATGATAATAATGATGATGATGATGATGATAATAATAATAACGATGCTAATGATATTAATGATAACAATAACGATAATGATAATGATCGTTACGGCAATAACATGATGATAATAATAATAATAATAATAATAATAATAATAATATAATAATAAATAGTAACAATAGTAATGATAATTATAACAATGATAATGATGATAACAATAATAACAATTATAAAACAAATAATAATGATGATGATAACAATAATAACACTAGTGATATTTTTTAAAAATAATAATGATATAATAATAATAATAATAATAATAATAATAATAATAATAATAATAATAATAATAATAATAATAATAATATAATAATGATAATAATAATAATAATATATAAATAATAATAATAATATAATAATATAATAATATATAATAATAACAATAATGATAATAGTAATAATAATAATGATGATGGTAACAATAGTGATAAATATAGTGTTAAATTAACAGTGAGTGATAAAAGTGATCATAAAGATAACAATACTTATGAAGGTGATTGCAGTAATTACGATGATTATGTGAATATAGTATAGTACTAATGATGGATAAAACGCCCCCAGGAAGTGAAAGGCTTTTCTTTTTTCTTTCTTTCTTTTCTTTTCCTTATTTCTCTCATTTTTGTCGATTTTTAAGTTTAAATCAGCTGATCAGGTTTCGACGACATTTATGAACATTTTTGTCGATTTTTTAATGTAAATCAGCTGATCAGGTTTCGACGACATTTATGAACAGTAATGGCCACTTTTAGATCAGTGGATGATTAGCATGGCATGATTTTTTCTGTTTTCACCATTCTTCTTGTATATGGTGCTTGATTGATAAGGTAATCGTCTTTTGTACACTAAGTCATTCATTGGCTAGATAGTGGCGACGAGGACTAATGAATGCTTACGTTGAGAATTCAGACTTCAAATCGTAGTTGTAGGATGGATAGAGTTATTTCAAATATGTTTGGGGTTAAAATTCCAGTAAACAAGGAAACCTTTTCTGTTTTTGCATACTTAGTTAAACCAAACGTTACATAGGGTATCTTTGGGTAGTTTAACGAAAGCTCTCCTAACTTGAGCTAAGAAAAGGAACATGTAATCATACTATTATAAAGTGAGATGGTTCACAGTTAAAATAATAATAATGATAATAATAATGATGAAACAATGATAGCATGCTTCCTTCTGTTAAAGAGATTCAAGACTGGAAAACCTCCGAAAACGGCTTTATAACAGTGCAAAATAATATGGTACATAGCGGATACTATTCCCTAGGCTTCTTGCCCCAAGCAAAGCGTAAGAGGCATTTTTCATGGACCCCGGCAAAATGATAATGATATTGATGATCATTGGACAATAGTGAAATACTGAACATCAATACACTAAAGACAATTAGAATGGTAATAACCTAAATCTTGTTGGCACAATATCAACAGTCACGACTGACGTAGACTACAAGTGCTGAATACCACAAACCATTATCGTAAATTTCTCTTTACCGATTCTCACGCGTCATAAACCGCATTCATCAGCAATAAATAAAAACGATCGACCGTCAGAGAATATGCAACCATTTTCTTTCGTTTGTTTACGTCGCCAAAGTCATTGCTGGGGGAAGGAAATTTTTGCTGTCTATTGTACATAGTTGGCCCTTCGGAGAAGGAAGCGGACGTTGCCTCAGGTACTTGTGAGATACACATATGCACACATACACACTCAAACACACATACAGACACATGCACACACAAACACACACACACACACACATACACGCACAATCACACACACACACACACTCACACACACACACACACATACACACACACACACACACACACACACACACACACACACACACACACACACACACACACACACACACACACACACACACACACACACACACACACACACACATATATATATAAAATCTATATATATAATATATATATATATTATATGTGTGTGTGTGGTGTGTGTGTGTGTGTGTGTGTGTGTGTGGGTGTGTGTGTGTGTTATATTTAGTACTAGATATATATATATATATATATATAATATATATATATACATATATATATATATATATATATATATAATGTGTGTGTGTGTGTGTGTGTGTGGTGTGTGTGTGTGTGTGTGTGTATGTGGTGTGTGTGTGTGTGTGTGTGTGTGTGTGTGTGTGTGTGTGTATTATGGTGTATATATATATAATATATATATATATATATATATAGACAGATATATATATATATATATAGTATATATATATATGTATTAATTACATATATAATATATATAATATTATATATATACAAATAATATATATGATAGATGTATATATATATACAGTATATATATATAATTATATATATATATATATAATAATATGTGTGTACATAATATATATCAATAACATACATAATACAAAAACACACACATAACAATTCACAAACACACACTACACATACACACACACACACACACACACACACACACCACACACACACCACACACACGCACACACACAACCACACACACACACACTACATTAATTTACATAAAAATGTAATTATGTATATATTAATAGTATAAATATATATATATTATATATATGTGTGTGTGTTTGGTGTTGTGTGTGTGGTGTCTGTATATGTATTTGTGTGTGTGATAATAACACATATGTATGAACACAATTCATATATATATATATATATATATTATATATATAAAATATATATAAAAATTATATAATAATGAATATACATATTTTAACATAACCAACATACAATAAAATATATACAATATATTTTATATATAATATAATATATATATAAAACACACACACACACAACAACACACACACACACAACACATAAATACACACACCCCACCCAATAACAACACACAAGCTTTGGGCACCGTATGTAATGTATTTTATAAAATATACATATATATAATAATATAATATATATATTGTGGTGGTGGTGTGGTGGGTGCTGTGTATTTATATGTATATAGGGTATAAACTTAAGATTAAAATATATATATTTTTAAATATAAAATATATATAATATATTATTATAAATTTTTTTTAATATAAAATTTATTTTATAAAAAATTTAAAATAAAAATACCACGACACACACAACCACACCACAAACCCACCCCAAAACCACCAAACACACACACACCACACACACAAACCCACCACACCGCACCCCGCACACACAAAACACAACACACCACACACACACACACACACAAACACACCCCACACCCCACACAACACCACCACATATAACCAAACGCCACACCACACACACACACAACCCCCACACACAACGCACGCCACACACTACCCCCACACCCCACAAC
>NC_051386.1:40095432-40100432 GCF_015228065.2 Penaeus monodon | reverse complement strand
TATTATCATCATGTTATTGCCGTAACGATCATTATCATTATCGTTATTGTTATCATTAATATCATTAGCATCGTTATTATTATTATCATCATCATCATGATCATTATTCTCATCAGTATTATTATTATTATCATTCTCATTATCATTGTTATGATAATAATAATAATAATAATAATAATAATAATAATAGTAATAATAATAATAATAATAATAATAATAATAATAATTATTATTATTATCCTTATTATTATTATTATTATTATTGTCATTATTATTATCATTATCATTCTTCTTCTTTTCATTATTATTATCCTTATTATTTATATTTTATAATTGTTATTGTTATTATTATCATTATTATTATCAATATCATCGTTATTATTAATACTAATATTTTCATTATCATTACTTCAATTATTGCATCATTATCATTATCATAATAATGATAATTAGTATTATCATTATTATTACTTCATTATCATTATTACTAGAATATTTATATATATAATACTAATATTGTTCTTATCATTATTATCATTATTATTATTATTACTGCTACTACTACTACTACTATTACTATTATTACTATTGTTATCATCATTATTATTATTATTATATATTACTATTATTATTATTATATCATATTTTTTATCACTGTTATCATTATTACCATCATCAACATTATTATTGTGATTAGATAATAATCATATTAATTATAATTATTATTATCGTTATTATTGCCATTATTGTTATTATTATCATTATTATTGCCATTGTTGTTATTATCATCATTGTCATTATTATCATTATCATTATTATTGTTATCATTATTATTATGATCTGTATTACCATCACATCATTACTGTTATAACCATTATCATTACTACTACTTCTACTATTATTATTGTCATTATAATTATTATCAATATTAAGATAATTATCAGGATCATAAGCACTATTGCTATCAGTCCTCTTATAATCATCAATAGCACGATTTTGTGATATATCAACGTTATCAGCTTAGTAATAATTATCATCATCACGTATTTTATCATAATCGTCATTGCGGCAGCTGCTAATTATGTGGAACTCTTGCTTTGGTCATCATCGTTCTTACTGCTGTATTTATAATAATTATCATCATCGTAATTGCAAGCAACTGTTGTTAATGCTGCAACGGTTATTTTCATTATCATTATTATCCCTGTTATCAGCACCATCAATGACTTTGTTATTAAGTATTAACTATTATCACTAAGATTGTGGTCATTATCCCATCTATTATTACAACACCATTTTTACTATCTTTACCAGTTACTATTATTATTGCTTATATTATTATCGGTAATGTTATTTTTATCATATTTCTGATAAAATCCTCAAAGCCGATTTTTAGTATTGCTATCATTACTATTACTGCTAGTTTTGTCCATAACAATGACATTATTTCATAATAATTTATAACATTATCGATAGAACAGTTGTTGTAAGCGACATTAATATCAATCCTATTGTTTCATTTTCATCCTTATTACTTTTGTAAAATCAGTTATACTTGATACCAATATATATATATATATATATATATATATATATATATATATATAAGAGAGAGAGAGAATGAGAGAGAGAGAGAGAGAGAGAGAGAGTATAATATAGATATATAGATATAGATATAGATATATGATATAATATATATATATATATAGATATATAGATATAGATATATATAGATAGATATAGATATACAAGTATCTATCTATCTATTTATCTATCTATCTATCTATCTATCTATCTATCTATCTATCTATCTATCTATCTATCTATCTATCTTATATATATATATATATATATATATATATATATATATATCATTGTCATTACTCTTGCCATTTTACCATAATCACTATTCTGAATAAGAAAGAAAAGTGCCAATCTCTCCCTTGCTCTCTGACGTTTTGCAAGAGCAAGACGTCTACTCTGAAGATCTATGAACAATGTTAACTTGAATGTGTCCCCTTGGACATTTTAGCGTTCACGTGAACCGTAAAAATACACGAATCAAAATTACTAATGAGGATAATATCCAACCAATGTATCACTTCACTGTATCTTACATGAACCTGTTTGGTCTTTCGATTGCTGTTTTCCATTAGTAAATGTCTTGTAAAAAAGCCATTCGCTGTTTGTGCTAAGTTAACGACATAATCACTCAACAGTAACAAGTTCATATGCTTTCGCATAACATTGGCAATGTTGTTACGAATGGTATGAGAATTCAGTTATTCAAGTACCTTATACAAAAGTATTGTGCCATTATGAAGATATAAGAAGGCAGTGTGACAAGCAAGTAATTGTTTATGTACTGAATAGACTTACTGTAGGCTTACAGTAATAAATAATATTAAATCATATTATGTGTTGATTTTTGCATATTATCGTTAGATTAATCAAATAACTGTACACTATTATATCAAATGCATACTTGTACTATAATATGCAATGATGTTAAAGGTGAACGTTACAGACCACAGAACAGCAGGTGAAGCAACGTCACCAGTATTTTTTACTGAATCGATTCCCTTCTGCCCCCTCATCTCTTTTTCATATCTCTCTCTCTTTTTACCTTTATGCAGTCTGTCTCTTCCTTATCTATCTTCATCTGTCTTTTCCTCCTCCAATCGCTTTCTTTCCTTCTCACTGTTCCCCTTTATCAGCCAGTCTGTCTCTTTCACTCTCTTCATACATGCATTCTCACACTTTGTTTTTACTAATGCACTCAGACCTCACCCTCCCCTTGTGCAATTCTTGCGCCTCTCTTACAATGCTCTTCTTCATACAGTTGGGGGAGCGTCAACTTCTTGGGCAGCCTTGGTCCCTTTTTTGTTTATTCTTTGATGAAACCACTGAAATAAATAAGTTGCTATCACAACCCCCATACTGCTGGTCACGGGAGAAGTAGTGTCTCCTCCATATCTAGGGGTCTTATATATATATATATATATATATATATATATATATATATATATATATATATATATATATATCACACACACACACACACACACACACACACACACACACACACACACACACACACACACACACACACACACACACACACACACACACACACACACACACACACAAACACACACGCACACACAAACACACATATATTCACACACACACACACACACACATATATACATATATATATATATATATATATATATATATATATATAGATATATATATATATATGAGTTATTTCGCATACTTCTGGAAAGACATATTTCCTAAGAGGCCTTCTTGCATTTCGAGCGATTTTGAGTTGACTGCTTAACCTCACCTAACTTAACCAAACCTAGATTAGATTAGCTTAGCCTAGTTCATCCTAGCCAAGCCTAGCCCTAACCTAGTATTAACTTATCACTGACTAACCTAACCTTGCCTAGCTTTGCGGTTACTGTGCAGCTTGCCCCTCCCCCTCTCCTGCTTGCTTGCTTGAGATTTGCGAAGTTCTGGCTTCGCCCGGGCCTTTCACTTATGGCCCGGCCTCCCCCTCTCCTAGTTTTGCAGAGTACTATAGTCTGTTCACTCAGGTCTGATAGCTGGGTGAACACAAAGCTTGGCTGTGATTGGTGGAAGCGAACCGGCCAGAGTCACTTCGTTTACCTGAACGAAACGGCGGACACTTGCCGATAGAGGCTTGCGACACGGCAGAGGCGACTTTACTAGAGGACGTTTATTGCAACTATGTTAATATTAACTATGGTAATATTGTTAATGATGATGATAACAGCAATAATAATGAGAATGGTAATAATAGTAATGATAATAACAATGGTAATGTTAACATCATTACCATTGTTATTAACGCCATTATTTTTTATTATTATTTTCATTTTTATCATCATTATTCTTTCATATCATTATATTAATTATCATTAATTAATAGTGACGCTGCTGCTGACAGTGATATAGCAATAATAGCATGATAATCAGTATCATGTTCTTCATGATCGTAATTTTGATGATCATTATTGTTATCATGATTTTATTATTGCTATTATTATTATTATTATTATTATTATTATTATTATTATTATTATTATCATTATTATTATTATTATTATTATTATTATTATTATTATTATTATTATTATTATTATTATTATTATTGTTATTATTATGGGATTTTAAGCATTTCTGCACTGGCTGTTCTTATTGCCGTTTTTCTTCCTGTTAGGCGAGTCGTAGCAAATATCTAAAGGCTAACAGTTGCCCTTCTCCTTTAAAGTTCTAGCACTTTTCTCAGTATTCTTGCCGTCCCCAATAAAGCAGTCTTCTGCAGTACTCCAACCTCAGGCCCAATGTCCATATTTTCAATTATTATTATTTTTATTATTATTATTATTATTATTATTATTATTATTATTATTATTATTATTATTATTATTATTATTATTATTATTATTATTATTATTATTATTATTTTATCTCTTTAAAGTATGATGATCATGAATCCATAGCCAAATCAACGCTTCAGCAAATTTCTCTAACCAATCTATAAGTTGAATATTGCGCAAACTAAAGTGTTTCCCAAACAAAGCGTACATCTGTAATTTGCCGGTGTTCGAGAAAGTGTAGGTATGTGAGGTTAAAAGTTCACCATAAGAAGCCACCAGGTTGGACCAGGTTAAGGACTTATTCAAAATACAAGTAAATAGTCTCCGAATAACAAGTGCGACGTGCTTAGATTAGTATCTTTTTATAGCTCTACATCGTGAACCGACAAAACGGTGTTTTATCGCACAGAAGTGACGTATTTTGTCATATATGGTAAATGCCACCATAAAAGATTAAGTAAAATTACTATAAAGAGCAAACAATCTCCTCGCTCTTCTAAAGTTATCCATATGAAAATGTGATGCCACTGTCTTTAAAGGCCAGTTTCAGGCACAGTGTTCTGACTACGGCGGACGGCAATAAGTTGC
>NC_051386.1:40052932-40055432 GCF_015228065.2 Penaeus monodon | reverse complement strand
AGGAGGTGAGATGCAGGTGGATAGGGAGAAGAGTAGGAGGAGAGGGAGGACAGGGAATAGAAGCGGGAGATGGAAGAAAGGAGAGGAGAAGAGAAGCGAGAAGGAAGGAGGGAAATGGGAATAAGGCAGCAGGTAAAGAGGTTACGAAAAGACCGAACGTGTAAGGAAAGGAAGACGAAAGAAAGGGAAAAGGTATGAGGAGGAGGCGGAGAAGGCGAAGGAACTAGGAAGCAAAGACGAAGAGGAAGGGCGAAGGGGCAAGGGGGGGGGGTCAAGGGAGGACGTCAGAATTCGTGAAGGGAAGGCTGCTAATTGCTCTATCCCGTCGAGGCGGAGGAGGAACTTTGCTGATGCCAAATTACCGGGTCTGATTTGCAGCATAATTGCCCTATGATGACCTCGCTTTTGTGGTGATTCGGCGGTAATGTGTTTGTTATGTGTATGAGTTTGTGTCTAATTGTGTGTGGAGAGGAAGGAAAGAAGGAAGGAAGGAAGGAAGGAAGGAGAGAAGGAAAGAAGGAGAGGTTAAGCGCATGAGAGGGAGTGTGTGTGTGTGTGTGTGTGTGTGTGTGTGTGTGTGTGTGTGTGTGTGTGTGTGTGTGTGTGTGTGTGTGTGTGTGTGTGTGTGTGTGTGTGAATTTGTGTATGTTTGTTTTGTTCGTAATGAATGGCAATAATCTACTAGTCTAGTTTTTTTATTCTCTTTCAGAATTTAAGTACATTATTTTTTATTAATGCAATAGGGCAAATGCCATGTCGAAGTCTTTCTTTTCCTTACGTATTTTCCAAACTTTAAGCTCTGCAAACATATCACACTTAAGTATCTGAGGAGCTTGATGCGGTGAATAATGTAGAAAGACGGTAGAGAGGCTAAACCTTGCCATCCTATTATTATAAAGGCGTGATGTGCGTTCACAAGCACACACACACACATACACATATATACACACACAGCGAGAGAGAGAGAGAGAGAGAGAGAGAGAGAGAGAGAGAGAGAGAGAGAGAGAGAGAGAGAGAGAGAGAGAGAGAGAGAGAGAGAGAGAGAGAGAGAGAAAGCTTTACACTTAAGATGATATATATTAAGTTGATTTGGAGGACAGTCATTATCTACTTTATGAAAAGGCAACACATTGTAGTTCTGAAATATAATAATCTGATGTAGTTTGGCAAACGAATCTTACTCTGGATGCCAAATTCACGCTGTGCTACAGAAACGTTGTAATACATTAAACTTCAAACTTTCTTTTGGCTTTTGTCAAACTTTTGTCACCACAAGTTTTGGTTCGGGAGAAAGACAATTCCCGGTCGATCAGAAAAGACACGTGATTCCCCTACCGCCAATACAAACAAATTGAAACAAAACATGCGTACAGATTAAAGGAAAATAAAACATGCATATGCAGTAAATAACAAACAAAAGAAGTGAAAATTGTGTGTACAGTAACTGAAAATAAGCCATTCATATGCAATAAATAAAAACACCAGCAAACGAAAAACAAAAACAAAAGAAGCAAGTGTGTTCATTAAATGCAAATAAAGCATGCATTATATGTACGTACTGACCATGTCCTCTACGAACAGGCCTCCTGTGCATAATTGCTTCACAGTGCCAAGCATTGTGAAGTGGCACTTGCTCTTTCTGGAGTGAGTGTCAAGGCTCACTCCATTAACTAAAGCTCGTGTTGCCCCGTCATCATTTTTAACAGCTATTTAGATCTTCGAAAAGTCATAACGTGTGCTTCATATAGGCAAACTATATATATGTATATATTTTGTTTCCGTTGTCTTTATTGATTAATGATTAATTCATCTATAACTATTCACCTTATAAATTGAACGTTAGAATTAGTTATTTTTTTTATTGTTTTCATTTTTCATTTACTTAGTAAGCCTCTCACTTGTTGCAAATGCTTCCTCGTACCTGTCAGACTCGTAAAGAAGTTTGTGTTCCGTTGCACCACTAATTTCTTGCAATCAAATAGCTCGTAGCGATTTTCTTCATAGCTACAGTCTGTCAGTCAAAATCCGAAAAAAGTTGAACAGTTCCAGGGGTATTCTCGACAAGGGTGTTTTTTGTTGTTGACGTTACAGTGTGGTGGAAACAAAGCGACTTCCGTTTTTTTGTAACCTAACTGCGATATTCTGTCGCTTGTGAAGGGTGAAGAACACATGTAAGGCAGTGCTTGTGAAATTGTGTTTTTAAGGGTACGAATCTTCCAATCTCAGAAAAAGTAAAACTTTGTGTTTTCCGGACTCTATTTGTCTCTGTCTGCTTCTTGCCTGACGTTATCTTTTGTCCCATCTTCCTCTTATTTCATTATTCAATTTGTTTTGATGCCATTGTCTCCATTCCCATAAAATCTCTCGTCTTCTCCTTTGTAACCTCCGCCTTTATATATTTCTCTTTATATATTATCTTTCTCCTCTCTATGTTTCATTTTTCTGTCTTGCCTTTCTTTCGCTTCTCTTCGCACTCTCTGTCCCTCAGCCTCGCACGCTT
>NC_051386.1:40045432-40047932 GCF_015228065.2 Penaeus monodon | reverse complement strand
GTTCGAACGCATTTCGGAGGGCATTCGGGGAGGAGAGGAGGAGGAGGAGGAGGAGGAGGAGGAGGAGGAGGAGGAGGGGGAGGAGGAGAGGAGGAGGAGGAGGAGGAGGAGGAGGAGGAGGAGGAGGAGGAGGCGGAGGAGGGGGAGGAGGAGGAGGAGGAGGAGGAGGGGAGGAGGAGGAGGAGGAGAGAGGAGGAGGAGGAGGAGGAGGAGGAGGAGGAGGAGGAGGAGGGGAGGAGAGAGGAGGAGGAGGAGGCGGAGGGAGGAGGGGAGGGGAGGAGGAGGAGGAGGAGGAGGAGGAGGAGGAGGAGGAGGGGGAGGAGGATGATGATGATGATGATGAGGAGGAGGAGGAGGGGATGAGGAGGAGGAGGAGGAGGAGGAGAAGGAGGAGGAGGAAAAATATAGGCAGATAGATAGATACAGAGAGAGAGAGAATGAGAGAGGAGAGAGAGAGAGAGAGAATGAGAGAGGAGAGAGAGAGAGAGAGAATGAGAGAGGAGAGAGAGAGAGAGAGAGAGAGAGAGAGAGAGAGAGTTCATATTCTTTTCTTTTTCCGGACAATCATTGTTAAAATCCTTATCATTGTCATTGCTAATTAATGCTGTAATCATTGTTATCATCCTCATCATTAGTACCACCATTACCATTATCATTATTAACAACATCTTCATCGTCATCATTATCACCACCACCACTCCCTTTATCATTATATATGTCATCATGTGTTATCATTTCTAACAGCATTTTCATTATCAACGTAATCACTGCCATTATTATAATCATTGTTAACCTTACAAGTTTGTAATTATTAGTATATCTAATATCATGATTGTGACGAAGAAAGGAAACAGAAAGAAGGAGAAAGCATGAAAAGAAAAGCAGATAGGTGAAAAGGGGAAAGATAAAGTTAAAATGAAAAAGAATATGGAATTATGAAGAGAGAGAACATTATAAGAAATACGAGTGGAAAAGCAGGAAAAAAAAAGGAATCAAGAAAAAGAAAAAGACAAACTAACAGAAAATTATCGAAAAGAAAAAAGTAAACAAGAAAACGAAAATAATAAAAGAAGCAAAGGCCAAAAAGAGAAGAGATATCTACCTCGACCCCAAGACAACGAGATCATAATTGTGCAATTATTCCGCGAAATGAGACAGATAATTCTGCGTTTTGTTAAAGAGTCTGGCCTCTTCATCTCCGAGAAAGACCAATTACCCTTTTGTGGCCTTGGGGCTTGGCGTCTAAATACCCGTGTCTTGGGCTGCCAGGACTTAGTAATTAGTAAACGAATCCCAAGTAATTAGGGATAATTTGAGTGCGATGGGACGTTTAAACGAGGCTTTAGGGCTTTGAGGTACCGAAGCACACACAAAGGCCGGACCGAAACGCGGTCCAATCTCCTTTTGATAATCATCTCGGGTCTCTGGAAATATCTTTATTTTCAGTTTTACTTTACTTAAATGGTTACATTTTATTTCCTTGGAAGAGCTATAATACCCAGCTTTAAGTGATGGTATTGTGAAAGACTTGACGTTATTTACTGACTCATTCAAAGGTATTCATTAAATTGTTAGTTAGACTCCACGACGTCGAGAGTTTTGTCGCGGGAAACGTACGCTCTGTAATGATCCTCTATATATGCAGTAGCAGCATGAATGGGCCTGGAACGAAGGGCCATCAGGAGGACGAAACAGCCGCATATCACAGCAATCAGGCGGTGCATGATGAGATAATGAAGCTGTAATTGTTGTCCGGAAGAGAGCGGGGAAGAGAGAAACAAGGAGGGAAGAAGGAGGAGCTGAGAGGAAAAGGGGAGGGAAAGGGAGAGGGAGAGAGGAAGTGGAAGAGAAAAAGGAAGAGGAACAAGAAGAGGGAGAGAGAGAGGAAGAGGGAGAAGGAAAGGGATAGAGAGAAAGATAGAAAGAGAGCGAGAGAGAGTCATTTATTCCACTGCAGGACACAGACCTCTCTCAATACAATATTGAGAGGTTATACGGTAGTGCCACCCTTGCCTGATTGGACGCCCTTCCTAATCACCGCGGTTCGGGGCGTAACACTTGTGCCACGGTGGTGACTTCCCCTACGACACCTGCGATTGACTTCTCAAGGCGATATGTCGTTTTCTCAGGCTCGAGTCAGCAGTCAGGACACACATTTTTACGACTGCTACGCCGGGGAATTGAACTCGGCCTACGAGGGTCGGAGGCCAGTGCTCTAACCATTTGGCCATCGCGGCAGTCATAATATATATATATATATATATATATATATATATATATATATATATATATATATATATATATATATATATATATATATCCGACTGTAAAAACAAACCAAGACTATGATGCGGATTATTATGTATATATGTATATATATGTAGAGAGAGAGAGAGAGGAGAGAGAGAGAGAGAGAGAGAGAGAGAGAGAGAGAGAGAGAGAGAGAGAGAGAACGAGAAAGAGAGAGAGAGATAGAGAGAGAGAGATAGAGAAAAGGGAG
>NC_051386.1:40025432-40037932 GCF_015228065.2 Penaeus monodon | reverse complement strand
GCGGTAATAAAGGATACGTACGAGTGAAAATCTAGTTAAGCAACTCATAAACGGCAAATGAATACCTATAACCGATTACTGAACGCAGAATACAAAAAAACAACAACAACAACAAAAACAACCTTCAATGTACAATTAAACAAGTCGATATTAAATATTGAACACAAAATGAAAATTATGAAAGGAAAAGCTTAGCATTGATCACCGATTTTTTTTCTTTGACAAACCTTCACAGCGCTGCATGGTGAGCAAGGTCGTGGCACGACAGGTCAGCAGCATGATGTTGTTCCTGCTTAGTCGCGACTGCGTGGATAAATCCGCGAGGAACTCTTCTTTGTGTAGGGATATTTTGGGTGGTCCGCGTCCTTTGTGATATGGGCCAGCTGAGGCCCTTCAAAAATCTGTACCGAGTTGGCAGCAACAGATATGCAGGGGTCAGCAACAGGTGCTGAGTGGCGTGACTTGCTGTGTCGGAGTTCAGCAGCTAGACCGACAGCGTCGATTATCCGGCCTTGGGGACATATCAACAGAAGGACTGGCTCACACTATGACGAAGTATTGCATACTTAGCAGGGTGTGCTGTTGATGCGGAACAGGAACTTCGGAAGCACTGTATGAGTTCAATCCCACCGCTGCCACTAGGTGTAGGGGCCCGAATGATAGATCCTACAAGAGTATGGTAGATGGCGAGCTTAGGGTGTAAGGTAGACGACCAAGAAGTCTTGACTCCTCCATTGTAATGATGGAGTGCGGCTGCGCCTAGGAGCGAGGTGTTGCTCCATGGCTACAGGGAGTCTGCCTGTCATTTCCTATAGTGGTCTAAAGATGGGTATAGATCACGTGCTTACCATGTGACAATCAGAGGTGACGAAAGGTAGTGTTACAACAATGCATAGCTCTTATGGAAAGGGATAGACAACACAACATTGGAATGTCTAGTGTGGCAACAAGAGACATATAAACAGGTACAGCAATGGACATACTTATATGTATGTGTGTGTGTGGGAATATATGCATGTGACAATACATAAGATTATAGAAGTTATTTAGAATATGATAATAGATGAATAGAATAACACTGGCATATTTCGGTAACATTACATATATAAAGCTAGGTTACAGAAGTCACGTGGAGCCTGGTATGGCTTGGAATGGTATGACTGGCATTTTATGCTTATATGCCCATTGCCCGCCATCTAGCTCGGCCACCTACATGCGCCTTGTCCTCGAGGTGCCATTGGAGTTGCTTCAAGGGGTTACCATCTCGACTGACATTCTCGTTCTCGCATGCGCTGTCCTTGGATAGGTGCTTTACGGCGTCATCTCGTCGTCTCATGCGCACTGTCCTCGATTTATCCTTGTGGTTGCTCGTCCTTGTCATCCTCTTCTTGATCCTTGATGACATCCATCCATCCTTTACGTCCACAATTCCTTGAAAGTCTCGCACAGGTCCTCCTCAACTTCAGATTCGTCCAGACTTCCTCGTATTCCTCGTCCAGGTCTAACTCGGCCGCTTATTCGTCTACACGTCCTCGCACGTCGCGTCCATGTCCTTCACGGCTGTGTGCTCGTCCGGACGTCCTATGGGGCGACTGGTACCTCCACTGACAACTTCTGGTCCTTCGCTGGACCTATGGGTCCCGGCAGGCGGCGCCGTTCCAGTACATCCTGGCTCGGCTGATGTCTGCAGTGACGAACTCCTGGTCCTATGGGCGATCTTCAGGTAACGTCCTTAGGCGACCGTATCTGCAGCAGGATTCTCCTTCGGTGCTGTGTCGGATATCCTCGGTCAAACTATTATGGTCAGTTGGTGAACCAGATCATACACGCAAGGGCCAAGATAGTAAGAGAGAAAGAAAGGCAACAAATAGGGGGATGTTGTCTACTAGCCAGTTTTTACATTAATTTGCAGCTTTTTAATGTTTGCTTGAATTTATTTTCGTCTTTTTTTCACTTTTGTGTTTTTTTTTCTTCACAAAGATCAGGAGGAAAATAGAGGAGTGTTGTTCAAGAGACACATCATCGATCTTTACTCAACGACGACAACAGGAAAACCTATTAATGACAAGTGTCAGTGTCTTTTGTTCTGCGTGGATGAGTGAGTGAGTGAGTAAGTGTGTAAGTGAGTGAGAAAGTGAAAACGAGTGAAAGTGAGCTCACAAAAAATGAATCACAAACACGAAGATTAATTCATTTTAAGAAATAACGTGATAATTAACAATGATATTAATACAAAAATATTGCAACTACTACATATGCAGTAGTAAACGGTGACATGAAAAGTTGCTTTGGAAGCTGCTCGCAAAGCCAAGTGGCTTAGATATGCAGCGCACAATCCATGATTCTAGTTAATCATAATTTCGGATTTGCTACAAAATTCTGATATACCAGTGTAACAATATCTAGCTTAAGCATGTCAGACTATGTAAGACTTCATCGATGGGGGTCCTTGTACTCAAATTACCGAAAGAAATTAAGTGAACTGAAAACGAAACGGGAAAAATCCCTAATCGACCCACTCTACTCTGCGTATCTTTGATGGGCACTTGTGACAATAACCTTACAGGTATTAGCAATACACATGATCGGCTTGGATTTTACCCGGAACATGCAAGCGCCTTCCGTGAGGGAGAGAAGGGTGCGATTGATAAACGAATAATGATTCTAGCCTAAAACCCTAGTCCTACATTTATGAACGGACTAAATATGGGCTCATACCGATTGGAATAAAAGTTGCTGATCTAAGTGAATAACTTTGGTTTACCCTATAGTTCCTATTGTACGTTGGGTCATAGATCTAATAGGCGAATTGTGCAACCCCATTTTATATCTGGCATCCTTGTGCACTATGATAAGGGGAAGATACTAACGCTAATTCACTTAAACAATTTATACAAAAATCGCGTTACAACTCCGTCCTAACGCCAATAGAACGTGTCATTGAGAACTGTAACAGTGCTATGGTTATCCCTATGGTGTAATGACGACAAACTACCAAATAACATTAAGAGCGAGCGACTTGTCTACTGATAGCTCTCTCCACGTGCACAAGAGACTAGGAAAGTGAGGTCAGCTTGGGGCGAAGAGGTGAGCTATTAACGAGAATAGAAATAAATGATATGATGTTCATGATAAAGATAAACGAAATCAGGAAGAGAATCAAAGGAACTGAAAGATTAAAAACAAGTTAATTTCTAACAGTCAAGAAGAGAGCTTGTACAAGAAGAGAATGAAGAAGTTCGTGAAATAACTATGTGAAATCACAAGGAGCTTTTTCTCAGCTTGAGAGAAAATCGTGAACGCATTGAATTCATTGTTGTTGAAACACTATAAATATCTAAAAACATTAGAAATTAATGAACGATATTTCGTGTTTGTTGACCTCAGGTCAGAGTGAGAGAATGAGAGGACTACCGTTTTTGTTTTACAAAAATTTCCGCTCTTAACAATTTTGCCAACCAAAACCAACGTGAGAGTGACTGCACATATACTTTATATGGATTAACACATTAAAGGGAGAAGGGAGGGAAGAGAAATGAGAAGCCCATAACGTGTACTCAACATGGGTTTGAAGACATGTTGGTCGTTGTACCGTGGGAGCGTTGTCTGGTCGAGCACTGTTGCCACCAACGACGCTTGAGTGCGTGGACGGATAGCTCCAAGCGGGTTGGTCGTCTTGACTATGTGACTTTTGGGCACGATCTGAAGGTCATTTTGGGTCAGTCATAATTGCCTTGGCGCTGGTTTTGGAACCCATGTATAATTGATGTGGAGCCCACGTGGAGCCTGGCATGGGGTGGTATAGCTGGCATTTTATGTTTATATGCTTATTGGCCCGCCATCATAATTAAGGAAACTTATCAGTGAACAGCAGTCTGTAATTAGGGAATGAGAGAGAGTTAACCTTAAATGGCTAGGATCATAACAGCCTTCGTTTCGCCGACATTTTGTTGATTGCATGATGGACGGTCAACGGGGTTTAGAATAAGTTCCAACTGGAAGTCAGCACAAAGAAAACGAGGGTCATGGCAACCAGTTAGGACCCAGAACAACTGGTGGGCCGGTGGATAAGTTCAAGTACCTGGGATCCACACTCACATGATAGGCAATAGGTCAGAGCTCGGGGCAGCGAGATCCGCTCTCGGATCTCTTTGCACCTTGTTGAAAGACTGCTGCCTGTAAGCATATCAAAATGAACCTGCTGAAGACACCATATGGCTAGAAGACATAGACCCTGAGAGCAGCTGATATTACAGACTATATCAAGATGTACCATAAACGCATACACAGCACTAGCTGAACAGCCCACCGAACCAACGAGTTGGTCTTAGAGGAGAAGGAGAGCAACAGATTGTGGCGAAGAAACGTAAGCTTCAGTAGAAGCAGGAGCCTCAGCACCTACATCCTCGAGGACGCAATCGATTGGAGGAGGTCGAGAAGGTGATAAAGATGACGATGGACTGCTGACGCCAAGAACTGTACAAGAAAAGCGTAGAAGTGTGAGATCGAGTAAGCAAGCAATGATTGTGATAATTACGACTTCTCCTACTAGTACACTAATGATAGTAAGAAGAATCAGTAGTTGCAGCAGTAATCATTATCATTACCTGCATTACCAAGGTTAGAACGTTTATGCACTAAAAGAAATAGCTATGGATAGACAAATAAACAGACATAGATATGCATATGAAGCAGGACCAGAAGGAAGAAGAGTGAGCGGGAGAGGTAGAGAGTACTGGGAATAGAATTTTCTAAACACTGAAAGGATTCCAATGTCTGGCGGAGGGAAAAAATATGAAGTTTAAGGAATTATGAAAAGTTGCGTATCTGTCTTTTTATACTATGTCTTATCTCTCTCTCCCTCTCTCTTGCTGTTTTTTCGTGCCTTGCTTCTCTCTCTCTCCCTCCCTCCCTCCCTCTCTCACTCCCTCTCCCTCCCTCCCTCTCCCCTCCCTCTCCCTCCCTCTCCTCTCTCTCTCTCTCTCTCTCTCTCTCTCTCTCTCTCTCTCTCTCTCTCTCTCTCTCTCTCTCTCTCTCTCTCTCTCTCTCTCTTCTTTCTCTCTCCTCTCTCATCTCTCTCATCTTCATTTTCATTCTCTCATCTCTATCTCATCTTCATCTCATCTTCACCTTCATCTTCATCTTCATCTTCATCTTCATCTTCCACTTCATCTTCATCTTCTCTTATCTTCACTTATCTTCATCTTCATTCTATCTCATTTCTCATTCTATATTTCTATTACTATACAACTATACATCACCATTTTCCTCTTTACTGTTCTTCTATCATATGAATTATTAATATTAGTATAGTAAGTATATTAATACCATTATGATAAATGTGTTATTATTGAAAAAAGGCTTATTGCTGTAGTATAAGCAAAAAAAAAAAAAAAAAAAAAAAAAAATCAACCTGCATACAAAAAAGAAGCTAAACACACAAAAAATATATATCTTACATAATCTATTCAATTTAAATGAAATTTATTGTTGCAATGCAATATGTATCTTATGCAGATGCAATATCATTCAACGTTGCAGCGAGGATTGCGATTATGCTAATGATTCAGGGTTCATTAATTTTACTAATATACGACTTCACAATTACAAATGATTATTGATCATATGATTGTTCATTTCGTGTTGTATGATCATTGTAATTTCGTTTATGCTAATTAATGAGGACTGATCATATTATTTCCGGGACGTAATAATCATTTTTGCTATAGTTGTTTTAATTACAGTTATTATTATTATTATTATTATTATTATTATTATCATCATTAGAATTAATATTATTATTAATATTACTATTATGATCATTCATATTCCTTTGTCATAATTATTATCACTATTTTTACAATTATTATTAGGATTATCATTACCATTATCATTTTTTAACAGTTAACATTTTTATCAATAAATTACAATTATCAGTATAATTATCGTTATTATTGCTGTTATAATTTTTATTATCATCATTATTATTGTTATCATTATCATTAATATTATCATTACCATTGTTTTAATTATCATTATCATTATAATTATTATTGTTGTTATTATTATTACTTTGTTATTATTATTATTATTATTATTATTATTATTATTATCATTATTATTATTATTATTATCATTTTTTAATAGAATTGTCGTTTTTACCCTTGCTATTGCTGTTCATATTTCATATTACAGTTGTATTATTCTAATGATAATATTATTAATAACAATTATAACTGTACTACTACTACTACTACTATTACTACTACTAATGATAATAAGGATAATGATACCAATACCTTCATAATACAAGAAATGTACTTGACCGGTTTCGATTATATCTTCGTCAGAATTACATACAATAGAGAGATTGCCTAACATATACAGTATATCAGGCAAGAGCTGAAGAACCACCTAACGACCGTGATGATCTTTGATGATTTGAAGCTGCCCGATGCGGTGTTTATTTTTACATCATGCAATTTGTTCAAGCTAGTGTTTACTATCAAACAAGCATGGCACTCTTTGCTGAAGCACGAGGCTATAGATGCCTTGTTCACTATGGTCTATTTTTTTTCGCCTTTGATCTGCCACACACGTCATGAGGTCGAACACCTCCATCGTCACCACATAATTTCCTCTCTATTATTTGGTTAGGATTCTTTTTTAATCACCTCTTTGATTTTTTATATGCTAAAAGTTAATCACGATACCGTTCCCGCGATTAAATAATGGGCGATCCGACCACTCTTCACATGTGCAAGGTCCCCTGTTTAGACCATTCGGACCAGGTGCCTGTTTGCAATTTCTGTTTCAAGGACACTATTACCCTGCCCCTTTGGGTTCAGTCTAGGACGGGATCCTGATATTGATTCTGATTCAGGATCCCAACCCTCAGACAGGCCATGCCAGGTTATCTTTGGCACGACCCGAACCTTCACGAGGCTTGGTGATATATACATGTGTCCATCCTGACACATGTTCTTCAGAGGTCAATAGAGCCAAAGATCCTCATCCTTGATTATCACTGAAGGGAAGTCGTCGATGACATCCTCTTCACATATGTCTTCATCATAAGCCCCGTTAAGGAACGCTGCAGCCATACAGGTCCGCTCATGTCCTCGCAGATGAAGCCCCTCTCTGGTTCTACAGATGCGTAGTCCGGTCAGTATTTGTGTGCTGGGATCCATCTAGACATGTTGGAATAAATCTCTGGCCACTGAAACAAACAAGAACCATGACAACGTGGTTAGATGAAAGCTTGATAGTTGGGAACGGGCCGAAGAAAAATATGAATATAAAAAGCATCCAACAGAGTTCCAGGCAGTGGCAAAGCTATATAAAAGCTTATAAATATGGATGTTCGTTTTCTACATTTGCAATGACATCTATACCTTCCTATGCTACAAACTTCTGGCGATCATTCCCATTTATGGCCATGAAAAAGTAACGTACTAACGTCATCTGGTCACAGCTATTGCCTCTTTCACTTACCTTGGGGTACCTAAAACTATAGCCCCCCCCCCAGGTCAGACAAAACACTTCTCATTGAGTATTTTAATGTTTGCCTCCCTTCCTTTGAAGCCTGTCTTCTGTCTTGAGCCATCCTTCAATCATACATACAGCCACTAGACTTTCAAGACCTTGGGATACATTTACCTTATGTAGCTTAGGTCCTGTGACATGAACACACACACACACACACACACACACACACACACACACACACACACCACACACACGCACATACACGCACACACACACACACACACACACACACAGGGAGAGAGGGAGGGTGGGAGGAAGGGAGGAAGAGAGGAAGGACAGGAGGAAGGGAGGAAAGAAAGGAGAGAGGGAGGGAAAGAGGGAGGGAGGGAGGGAGGAATGGAGGAAGAAAGGGAGGGAGAGAGGAAAAGGAGGGAGGGAAGGAGGGAGGGAGAGAAAGAGAGAGAGAGAGAGAGAGAGAGAGAGAGAGAGAGAGAGAGAGAGAGAGAGAGAGAGAGAGAAGAGAGAGAGATAGAGATAGATAGATAGACAGATAGAGAGAGAGAGAGATAGGGGGGGGGGGAAGAGACACACAGACATACAGAGAGAGGGAGAGAGGGAGGAGGGAGGAAGGAAGGAAGGGAGGAAGGAAGGGAGGGAGGAAGGGAGGAAAGAAAGGAAAGAGGAAGAGAGAGACGGATGGAGAGAGAGAGAGAGAGAGAGAGAGAGAGAGAGAGAGAGGAGAGAGAGAGAGAGAGAGAGGAGAGAGAGAGAGAGAGAGAGAGAGAGAGAGAGAGAGAGAGAGAGAGAGAGAGAGAGAGAGAGAGAGAGAGGGGGGGGAAGGGAAGAGACACACAGACATACAGGGAGAGGGAGAGAGAGAGGGAGGCAGGGAGGGAGGAGGGAGGAAGGAAGGGAGGAAGGAAGGGAGGAAGGAAGGGAGGAAGGAAGGGAGGGAGGGAGGAAGGGATGAAAGAAAGTAAAGAGGAAGGGAGAGACGGATAGAGAGAGAGAGAGAGAGAGAGAGAGAGAGAGAGAAGAGAGAGAGAGAGAAGAGAAGAGAGAGAGAAGAGAGAGAGAAGAGAGAGATAATTACGCGCTATCTAATCAGCACAATCACACATAGAAATACAGAGCACATACAACGCCACTGCATTTTTTTTTTAGAAATAAAAAATGTACACGGCATACCTATATAAGATTCCCGCAACCCCCCTTAAGCAACAGAAAACGGGCAGCCAAATGGAAATTCACTGATCATAAAACGTAAATTTTCACTTCCTAAACGAGACCTTATTTACCTGTTTACTTATTTGCTTGCTTGCTTGCCTTTCGTATTTATGACTGTCTAGCAGGCGATGCTTGCCTGGCCTCGGTCGTTAACTCGAAAATAAAAGTCAGATTCTCTCATTTCTTTAATGCTCTTGCCGTGTGCTCACGTGCATTAGTTTTCTGCGTGTATTTCGGGCTTAATGATATGTCTGTCTCTGTTTGTCAGCATGTGTTTGGTCGTTTTGAATGGCAACTGAAAATTGATATTTATTGTAATACATGTGGACCATAAAGAGTGATAGTGATGGAAAATAACATGGGCGAAGATAATGAAAATGTTTATAATAATTAAAAAAAATATATACAAAAATAGTTGCGATGTTAATTGATTTTATCATCTAATGCAATTCAATTAGATTTTTTTATTGCAATAATCCATTTAATTGTAATAATGTATGTATTGTAATATATGAATCTATTCTACACAATTTGTAATATGCGTATTCTAATCTTCTCTAATAACATAATGATTAGTGTTCTACAGTTAGCATTACCATTATGATATGATGCTTACTAATTAATTTATTCTCGAACACTAACAGGCTAACAACAAAGTTTCTGTCATAATGGGTACACGCAATTTTCCAATCAATTGCCAACAAAGACTTAAATGTAACGTAAATATGTTCGTTCACTTTATGGAAACAATATCCACGAGAGCAAGCTGAACTTCAGCTATAAATGCATCGTTACCACGGCCAATTTAGAGATCCCCTGTGAACCGCGAAGAAAAGATTGTGTGAGATTAACGCTTGTCTCACCTCGATTGTTCTGTGTCGGCGATTCGAACAGCGCTCGAAAAAATAATATATATCCAAACACTTTGATTCATATTCATGTAAGTTATGGATATAAAATCGCACACTCGATGGCAAGTTGCAAACTGACACAAATAATCCTGTTCACAAAGTTATTGAGTGAATTAGAGTACAAACACTACTAAGCGAACTTTAAATGGAACGAGGGAAAGTATCATGACGGAAACACACCGAATTCCTTCAACGGATCCAGAATATCATACCATTACAGTGCTGAAATATAGTTATAATTGTTGTGCTCGCATTAGGAAGAGTGTGTTGGCTAGAAACCGCTAAAAGTTTGGAGTGGAATTTTGTATATTGTAATTGTATTTTGAGCATAAGTTAATTTTTGAAAGTTAAGAAGCTCGTTACATTTAATTGTTTTGCTAAATGAAAGTTTAGAATGATATATGATACGCTTATAAAGGTTAAATTCTTTGATCCTAGAAAAAAATATCGATAAAGAATACATATACATTTATGTATGATCGGTTTTGTATTTTCATTATGGATATCAAAACATTACATGCAAATTAAAGTTAACTACAATTTACATAGTTCCATGGAGAAAAGATAATATATAAAATCGCAAACATTTTTACATATGTGATAGAGGTAGCAAACTATGTATATATAATTTTTAGCTGAAACAGTTAATTTTTGCTTGTTATTTTGTCGAGTTATTCAGTCATCCACATTCATACAGACTGTACGCACACAATACAGCTATTGTTACCACTCCGAGGGCCTGCGTTTAAGAGTCTAGGCATTTACTCGATTGCCTACAATTGAAAAACGCGGTTTTATCGACAGACGGTAGGCCTATCACATTTTAACGTCAACATATCTTCCTCAGATATGAGATTCACTCAGAGCTCCACAGCATCGATTGCTACTGTGACGCTGATCAAGCCATCGACAAAACCAAGCTTATTCATTTATTTGTACTAGAATGTCCCCAAAATTGTAACTTATTTCAAAACTCGCTCCATTTCTCAAAAGAAGGACCTTTAACCCTCCTTGACTTTGTTTTGTTTAAAGAATGTCGATTTTGTATTCTTAGATTGTAATGCTTTTTGCAATTTCACAATGGCGGAAATACTTTTCAGACAATTTGTTTTTGCATATAAAACCATGCCACTGGGAATGATAGGAGAGATTACGTTTACTTTCATATTTTTTCTTATTACCCTTTCGCTGACAATGAAAATAATGACTTTGGTGACACCGGGAATAGCAATGCTAGGTAAAATCATGAAATCAAACACTGATGATGATAGTATTAGTAACAGTGATGATGTAGATAGTTATGAGGTTACAGTTTTAACCATGAAGAGAACAGTAACATGAATACAGATCAGTATAAGGAAAATTAGAATTCTCGAGGCACTTTTCCTTCCCGTCCTTTGGCTTTCCTGCCTCTGGGGAAGGCGTGTGTGCGTGTGCGTGCGTGTGTAAGTATGTTAGTGATTGAGTGAGTGTGTGTGTGTGTGTGCGCGCGCGCGCGCGTGTGTGTGTGGGTGGGTGGGTGGGTGAGTGAATGAATGAATAGGTGAGTGAGAAAGTGAGTAGATTAGTGAGTGAGTGAGTGTGTGAGTGTGTGTGTGTGTGCGTGTGTGTGTGTATGTGTGTGCGCGCGTGAGTGAGTGAGTGAGTGAGTGAATGAATGAATGAATGAATGAATGAATGAATGAATGATGAGTGAGTGAGTGAGTGAGTGAGTAAGTGTGAGTGTGTGTGTGTGTGTGTCCATATATGTAAAGTCAATATATATATATATATATATATATATATATATATATATATATATATATATACATATATACACACGTATTCATACATATACAATAAAAGAAATGAATAACGCTTTCCCCCCTAACAACTTGAATAAATCACCCGCAATGCTCCCATGTTGTGAGGTAGCAGTACCAGCGGAAGCATTACTAGCCATGATTGTACCTCGTGTAGTTATAGAGAATAATGGACGTTTTTTTAAAAATTTTTTTGCGTTGGCTCACGTGCACGAGGAAGGAGGTGCTCATGGGATATATTATGCACATTTATGAGTATTCATTAATGGTTGCTCATATGTACTAATAATCGCGTAAATAAACACACCAGGACATTCACACACATGTATAAAAAGGGGAAGGACAGAGAGAGAGAGAGAGAGAGAGAGAGAGAGAGAGAGAGAGAGAGAGAGAGAGAGAGAGAGAGAGAGAGAGAGAGAGAGAGAGAGAGAGAGAGAGAGAGAGAGAGAGAGAGAGAGAGAGAGAGAGAGATGGGGAGAAGGGAAGAGAGAGAGAGAGAGGGAGAGGGAGAGAGAGAAACTAAACGAAAGAGAGAGAAAGAGAGGGAGAGAGAGAATGAGAGAGAGAGAGAGAATGAGAGAAAGAGAGAGAATGAGGGAGAGAGAGAAGGAAAGATAGACAGGCAGACAGACAGATGGAGAAATATATAGATATATAGATAGAAAGCTTAACAGTCTTATAGGAAACATACATGTAGATAAACAATCAAACACAGTAATCAGTAATGGAAAATAAACACATACAAAACTTCCACGTGATTGTATTAATTAATTTGTCCATCTTACAGCCCGTGCATCCATAAGCTCTAATAACCTGTCACTCACAACCGACATGTGAAGCCTGTTGTTATAATCTCAAGTGTTTCAGAACTACAATCAAGTGCTTCAGGAAGGTGCAGTGTTGTCTAAGATTTTTTTTTATCGTTTCAGTTACTATAACCTATACACACAATCAATCCTAAGACAAATATTGGAACAATTATATGAAGGGAATTCTTGAGTATCAAAATGAATAATATCTAATTAAAAAGAACATTTCCTTTAATTCATCTTTACAAATAATATAGTCATAA
>NC_051386.1:40000432-40005432 GCF_015228065.2 Penaeus monodon | reverse complement strand
TTTATCTATCAGTCTATACTTGCATCTATCTACCTACCTGTCTATCTATACATATATAGCTTTCCATCCATCCATCCATTTATCTATCTATCTGCCTATCTGTATACCTAAATATGTATGTATTTATCTGTCCGTTCATCTATTTTTTGATTTCACTGAAGTATAAAGTATATCGCAAAATGGTAGCTGAACCAAATGTTAATAATACTAACAAGTCTCGCTTTTCTTACTACAGGTATTATCACCATCATTGCTCTTTGTTTTTACATATGTTTTCGTATCATTAACCTTTCACACAAACCCATCGAGTAGCCAGCGCCGTAAGCATTCCTAAATTCCTAAGCGCATTCCTAAATGTAAAAGATTTTAAGACTGAATATGTTTCTAACATTAGCTTGATTATTAATATGAGAAGGTTCTGTCAGTCACCATTATAGTGATATTGAATAATAATAGTAAATATTACCTTTCTTACCATTTTTCTTCTTCTCCATCATCTTTTTCTTATTGAAATTATCAACATCATTATCATTATTGGTTCACACATAAACTTTTAGGCAACTGTAATGATTTATTTCAGCCTAAGGAAAAATACGAACATGAATATATATACACATGCCTCTGTATACACACGACATAAATGCTCCAATATCAAATATTGCAAATAAACATCATCACATACATGAACTTAACTGGAAATTCTTTCAGAAAATTATACATCAAGAAATAAGGGCCCATGGCCATTGATATTACAAAGAAATAATATAAATGTGTACAACATTTTCTGCTTCTTAATTATCCGAATCCGAATATTCAAATATTCGGATCAAGTCAAGTCAGAAATTAATATACTAAAAATAAATCACCATATTTGAATGAAAATGCCATTCGATAATGGGTTTTACTTTATTCCCAATTAATACTGTCAAATAATATAACAGAGCAAATGAAAACGATAACCTGTAAATATAACATACATATACATACCAATCCTTCCGTGTGACTTTACTAAACAAAATAATATGTAAGAAAAATCACATTATCTTGTTGGCTTTAACACACTTTAACACACTATTCTTCTAATAATACTTCTAAAGTAGATACATAGAATGAATAAATAGCTAAACTTACATCGCAATGCTACAGATTTTAGTGTGGCAAGTTAGTCAAATACCGTAGGCAGAAACTACTAAGGACTCCAGCTTCCACCATCAGCTCACCCGTTGTAATATCAATATTTTGCTTTGTCGTATTTTTACAACCCGCCTGCATCCTTCACCCTCTCGGCTGGAGGATTCTATCAAGCCCTTTGGTTTTTCTGCACGAGGCTGGTGCTTCACTCTCAATTTGCGCCTCGCCCTCTCGGCTTAAATGCGTCCTCGAGCAGCCAGAGAGTAAATCCCCAATTTGGTTTCATGGCTATGTCCACGCCAGCCTTGGTAACGAGGTTCTATAAGCCTTTGCGTTTTAGTTTTTACGAACCATAGTGCTCATTTTTGCCGTCTCGCTACATGGATAGCGTTGAAGTCACCAGGTTGAAAACAAAGATTTAAGTATTTTCAAAATCAAATATTACAAATACGTACGATCCGAAATACATAGTTTTCCCGGTAACTGTGTGATATCGGTTTTCCTTGATGCTTTTTATTTTCCAATTCAATATTACATCTCTTTTCAACGTTCCGGTAAGTGTTGATACCCTTTGTTTTTTATTTATGAGGAGTTTGTGAAGGTCGTAACTGTCTTTTTTCATGTTTTTTTTGGGGTACTTTCGCCTGTCTAACTATCGGTTTGGTCTTCATATTTCATATTTTTTCTTATTTCCTTTTTTTCGTGCCATTCCTGGGGCATGGCCGTGGTGTCTCTAATGGGGTATAAATACTCATGGTTTTGGGAAAAGAAAGGGTGCAGGGTGCACTCGCTTGGGCAGATTCCCAAAGCAGTACTTGGCGAATTTATCAAAGTGTTAGAGAAATCAGAAGGACCAAGTTATATGTGATCCGCTTGAGGATTCGTACTTCCAGTGTTCCCATAAATTTTCGTAAGGACCAATTCTCATAGGGTAACAATGCTTGAGGATCCGTACCCCCAGTGTTGACATCAATTTTCGTAAGGACCAAGTCACCCAGGGAAAATACTGCATTGTGTTGCCAACGCAACACAAGTGTGTTATCACTTAATTTTCTCACTTCTCACCCTGAGGATCCGTTCCTCCTGGGAGAAAGATCTTTTGCAATCTCATTTTATTCTCATTGCTTGTTGTTTTGCTTGATTCCTGCCGGACCTAATAGCTGTTCAGGCCTCTTTCCTTCTAATTTGGCCTTTGTTCCAAGCTATGTGTTATTTTTCTTTTTGTGTGTGTGTTTACACGTGTTTCAATTAGCTGTTTATCAGAACTAGTTTTTTTTCCTCTCATTTTCCTAAGTTGATATCCATTTGGGGCTGCAGATTAACTTTCTTTACTTAGGAATCTGTATGTGTTGGTGTTGACACTTGGAGTTGGGACGCTAACTTAGGAGAATATACAGGTTTTTGTGTTCCTTGTAAGTATATCTAGTGGTGTTGGTTTCATGTGCATCACCCTGCTGTGATAAATTAGTGATACACGTATCTTTATCTGTTTCCGTGACTGTAGAACTCCGTAGTGAGTGCAACTTGCTCCTCCAATAAACATCGCTCCGCCTTAGACCTTTCACTCAGTCCCAGTCAGAAAAATAAGATTAACTCACATTTAAGTCAGAAAAATAAGATTAACTCACATTTACCACCTCTAAAGTTCTGGCTCTGATCAAAGCTGAAAGCTTAAAAAGTCTACTTTCTCTGACTCGTGTCTTCTAAACAGCACATTGCTGGTTACACTAATATCTCGCTGTAAAAAGACTAGTTGAATCAAAGCGCATTAAACTGAAATCAAAGATTTCATATATCCATGTTTTCGTTTTGCCAGACATCATGTATGACTATGTCCTTCAGTACCATAACCTTGCTATTTCAAACTCTAGCGGATTATGATATGTTACCTTATCTTTTTCCTTTTGTCCTCCAATAGTATATCTGGTTTATCGAGCTTCTTGATCGATTAAAGCCGCTTAAATGGATAATTTGGGCCACCTGGCCATGTGTCCGTGACCAGGTGGCCAAACGCGTATTCCTTTTGGGCTAACAATATGTGTAATAGTGTTTGCAACGCGGTACTATGTCCTCGTTGTCGATATGTTTCCTGATGTAATTTATGTGGACTGCTTTGTCTGGGGTTGGTATGACTATGCTTTCAGTTTCCTTTTTTAGAAATCCACTTTTCAGTCAGCTTTAAGTTACCTTCTCTATGCACTCTTTCGTTGCCTTTTCAAAACGTCCTTGCAGTGTTTTTTTTTTATTTTTCATGTTTTACTTTTTTCCCTCTTGGAATCTTGTGCACATCCTGGAATCCTTTCGAACCTAATTCGCCTTTCCCTCTTTTCATGACCGTCTTCTTTCTAACAGGTTCCATCAGTTTCTCCTTGCTGTTCTCTCCATAATTCAAGATGTTGAACCGTCCCACTTTCACGCAGTCTTCCACTGATATCAACTCTCCTCTACCCTCGGACCTTTGAAGATACAGTATTAGTGTCTTCTTACGGACAGAGGGCCTCATGCTTCGTTAAGAGTTTCTTGGCCTTTCTGTCCAGCTCTTGCAGCTCTTCAGAAGTCCAATAACGTATTATGGACACCGCTAGCGAGCCGATCGCTGATCTGTATTCTCTCTATTTACCTTTTATTTAAGTATTTTTCGAATACGCTTCGTGTACTCTGTCTTGATGTTGCTTTTAATTTCTGTATGCTGTATGCTGTTTGCTTCTAAAATAACAAAATATTTGTAGATATACCTTTCTTGACTGACCTCATAATTTCTCCATTAGGCATCAATATCCCCTCACTTCTTACAAACTTCCCTTTCTTTATCAGCAAAATCGTACGATTCTATGCCTCGGAAATCCCCCATACCCCACAAATTTGGCCCCAATGGTAGAGGAAGGCATGGAGGTAACCAGGGAAATTAAAGGGTAAAATGTGATAAATGAGCTGCACATCTCTACGAAATGAGAGGTATTATAATTTCGCTGGTTACCATCATACCCTCCCATACTAACGGGCCAGAATTGTGGATTATTTTAGCTTCTGCGGCATAATTCTTAAACATATGTGTAGTATATGGTGAGAGGAATCCATCGGTAATAGTACCATCGTCTTGGTTGCGCGTAGGTATTCTGAATATCTCGCCTTAATATTTAGTTAGCTATTTCTGCAGTATTTTCTACCATCTAAGAATTAACTGCTTCTCTGTTGACCCTTCCTCTACTATCTAACATTTCTGCTTCACATGCCTCAAGCTGCTTTACACGAGCAACTAGCTCGCTTGCATGTATGTCTGCAGTATTCATTGTCACTTTCATTGTCACTTGCTTCCTTTTCTGTTTTCATTCGCCGTTCCACAATTCAAGGTCGGTCAAACATTCATTTGGCTCTATAGCTTTGGCCTGGTCACCTGACCTTTGTTTCCTGATGTCCGAGAGGTTTTTCATTCTCTCCTGATACCCCTCTTCTTTTTGGATCACGTCTGAACCAACAATCCGTAGCAGTTTTTGGTCCTCTCTTTCATTCGTCTTTGGCTCTGTCGATTTTGGCTGGCTGTTTATGGCTGACGACACTCAGGATGGGGAGCGTGTTTTAAGGTTGCGACCTACCAGTGTTTATATGTTGACACCATCACTAGGTGAATTGTCAACCAAGACTCAAAGTGGATTCATCTGCCCTCATCAAAGAAAAGTTACAACTCACTAATTTACCAACCTGGTATGTATTATTGTTGCTGTTATCATTGTTATTATTGTTATCATCATCATCATCATCATCATCATCATCATCATCATCATCATCATCATCATCATCATCATCATCATCATCATCATCATCATCTCATCATTATTGTTACCAATTTTTATGTTTCATAATTACTACTA
>NC_051386.1:39987932-39992932 GCF_015228065.2 Penaeus monodon | reverse complement strand
AACAAAAATCAAGGCTCGAGAGAAAAGGGTCCTGGGCGCGCAGAGGAGAACCTCTTTCCTCATCATCGACAGAAGGGAGACGCCCCGCCATAACTCGCGGCGAGAGGCGGAGGCGGCGCGGAACGGGACAGGAAGGGGGCGTCAGGGATGGGCCGCTGTATATCTCGATATATATAGATATAGATAAATAAATATACATATGCACATATACATATGTATACATAACACACACACACACACACACACACACACACACACACACACACACACACACACACACACACACACACACACACATATGTGTGTATATAGTCATGTGCACATATATGTATATGTATCTGTGCGTGTACACACACACACACACACACACACACACACACACACACACACACACACACACACACACACACACACACACACACATGCATTAAGAAGAACATTAAGAAACTGTCAACCAACTAAGGTACTGAACTTCTTCAGTTTAATTTGAACCAAATATGAATACTTCAAAATTTATGTGAAAACTTCGCCCATCGTCAGTGAAACAATAAATAACGATATTATAATTTTCCATTGACTTGATAGGTTAATCGTCTAATAAGTTATTATTATAAAGTTAATGCAGTGTAACAAAGAATGGTAATTATTTTACAGTTACAATTCTAAAATCAACAGAAAATATCATTTAAGCTATGAGATCATAATGGAATATCAGTAATAAAGACAACAAAGTGACAACCAATATTGAATATAGTAATAAACAATGCTTTTCATTTAACATTATCTATTTAGATAACGGATAGAATATGTGGAAATATATATTATTTATTTAGTTATTTTATAATATCTGTAACTCTAAACAGGAAATAAATGATATATAACTATAATTATAACAGATATTAAGATTACATCATATATAAATCACAATAACTTTTGACAGAGCATCCTGCTAGCGGTAACCGGCTGCGTGATATACACTGAGATCCTAGGTCAATTATTAAGAACATATGTAGGTTTAAGATATCAGAGAGACATAAATTGATTGTTGCCAACCAACCAACTAACCAAAAAAAAAAAAAAAAAAAAAAAACACGAAAAAAAAAAACATCGGAAAATGCTGAAAAAGAGCGCAGCAAGGAGGTGCGTGGATCCCTCAACCAAAGCAGTGAAGGTGTGGGCCGTTTTCTACTGACTTTGAGAAACAAAGAAAACTGTTGTTGTAAAAGAATTGGGGGGGGGGAGGTGGATTCAGCATTTATTAAACTTCTTATTTTAGAAATTTAATTTGGTAGAAGATAAACATTCACTAAGATTTTGTTTTTTCTCTGCATATCCAAAGGCTTTCTAAAGTGTTCAGATCATACTCAGAATGAGATGATATCAATGATATCAAGGTTATCGTAAGATAAATTATGATTTTCCAATTCTGAGTGATTCCTAATTGGGTATTTAATTGCGGTTGCTAATTTGAAATCATTATTTTTAAATGAAAACCCCTTGTATTCCTTATAGAAAAAGATTTTGCTTTTAAATTCAATTTTAAGTTCACATTCATTAGATCTACCGTAGAATTTTGTTTTCTAATGAGTTAATCTTCCTTCAAGAGCAAAACTAATTAAGCCCATGTAAGGTACTTTCATAAAAAGTTATTCTTAGGAGCAGTTAAAGGAATTGTTTTTGAGTATAAGATTGTTCAATTTTCTTAATGTTTCTTAGACTGAAATTTATCTAAAACCGATTTTTCCTTAGTATGTAATGAAGTATTTTTTGAGAAAATCAAACAATTCTTTGATTTTGTAGGCTTATTGATTAATGTAGAAATCAAGTTTCCTTTGTATTTAGTTGGGATGTAGGAATTACATGCGCTTAAGGCCAGAGTAGGTGGGCTCACAAATAAATTTTCATTCCTGGATATATCAACTTCCAAGAAAGGAAGGGAACCATTACTCTCAATTTCACAAGTAAATTTAATTCTATGGTGTTTAGGTAATCTTGGGATCTAAATGATATCATAATTATAATAATGGACTGTTTTAAGATCTGTCGGACAATCATTGAACTATTTTCTTCATTATGACACATAAAACTATTTGCTAAAGTAGGACCTAATTGCTACACCTTCAATTTGTGTGTACACTTTGTTATAAAAAAATAGTAACTATGTAAAGGAACTTTCTGAAATATTCTATATTAATATTAGTGGTTTCATCTAGTGGTACATTAGTGAACAAAACTGTTAAACTTGCTAATACATAATGTTAAAATTCATCATCATCATCAAGGGGCTAACGCCGACGGGGGCGCATGGCCGCATCCACTCTTCGCTTCTAGCCACGAGGATCCCTCGAGGCCCATCTCCTGTGTCGTCCCACAGGTGTCCTCCACCCAGGGTTGTCTCGCAGAGAGACAACCTGATGGGCAGGGTCGTCCACAGGGAGACGAGCTAGGTGGCCATATAGCCTGAGTTGGCGATCCCGGATTATGCAAGTAACAGGTCCCATGTCAGTCTCACGGTGTAACCGCCGGTTGAACACGTGGTCCTGCCAACTGTACCCCATGATCCGGCGAAGGGGCTTGTTACAAAAGGCATCAAGGCGAGACTCCAAGACACTGGATAACGTCCAGGTTTCGCTTCCATAGAGCAAAACTGGCAGTATCAAGGCCTTGAAGACATGCAGCTTGATCCTTCTGCATAGGTACCGACATCTCCAAACGGTCTTGTTGATCGAGTTCATGGCGCCTGTTGCCAGACCAATCCGTCTGCTGACTTCTTGATCTGACATCCCAGAGATATGGACTATGCTACTAAAGTATGTATAACTCTCTGTAACTTCAACGTCCTCGCCGCAAGCATCAATCGTCTGAACGGGTTCCCCTAACAGGCCCTCAAAGTCCTGAATCTTGGTCTTGGTCCAGGAGACCTCTAGGCCTATTTAGGACACAGCCTTGCCTCACCCCTGAATTATCAGGGAAGAAGTTCGACAGACCCCCACCACACTTTACAGCACTTTCAGTACCAGTATAAAGGCTTGCTATCAGGCCATTAATCTGTGTCGGAATTCCCCTGAGTCTCAGGATCTCCTATAGCGATTTCCGATGCACCGAGTCAAACGCCTTCTTGAGGTCGATGTAGGTTACAAGCAACCCACGACCAAACTCACGACGGCGTTCCACAATTACTCGAAGCGCTAGTATACAGTCTATCGTGGACTTGCCAGGAGTAAATCCAGACTGCTCCGGTCTCTGATGCCTCAGTAGGTGGTTGCGGATCCGTTTCAGAAGAATGTGGGCGAGAACCTTGCCTGGTATGCTGAGCAGTGTAATGCCACGGTAGTTGCTACAATCCCAACGATCCCCTTTCCCTTTCCAGAGAGGGATGACCACGCCCCTCAGCAGGTCAGGGGGAATGGTACCAGACTGCTAGATGGCAATCAGGACTGTATGCAGGCCCCTAGCCATAGGTTAACCCCCAGCCTTTAGAAATTTCAGCAGGGAATCAACATACGTCTGCAGCTTTCCCACTCTTCGGCTTGGAAATCGCCATCCTAGCCTCTGTTAGGGTAGGAGGTTCCTCGCTGATGGGTGGGTCCGGCACAGGCACTGAGACATCACTTGCATTCAAGCTAACTGTTGGAGGGTCTACCCGGTACAACTGATCGAAATACTCAGCCCAACGTTCCCGAACCCCAGCATGATCTGAGATGATCCGTCCATCCGCTGATCGGACTGCAGTCATCTGTGAGGAGGGCTTAGAGTTCAGTTTTCTCAGGGCTTGGTAGGCAGGGCGAAGGTCGTTTACCAAGAAATGGCCTTCAACCTCCTCAGCAAGATTCCTGATGAACTGTTCCTTGTCCCTTCTCAGCAATGACCGAGCCCTACGCACCATGGAGGGACGCAAGATTCCCATTCAGCTGAGCCTTGCGACACGCTTCAGTGGCCTCTAATGTCTCCAGGGAGATGGAATTCTGCCTTGCCTTTGGGCGTACGCCAATGGACTCCTGAGCTGCTTCGAATGTTACGCGCTTGAAGAGCTCCCACAGAGCACCTGGGTCTGTCAGGTTGTCAAGTTCTGTGAATCAGTCAGAGACTGCCATGGTGAACCCACGGGCACACTCCTCCTCCCTTAGTCTGTCCAGGTGAAACACCTTAGGGTGGCCACTGGAGGGACGGGGAGTTTTGAAATGGACCCACAGGGTAGCCACAACAGTCTATGGTCGGTGCCACAGAACTCGGCACTGCGGTAAACCCTGCAGTTCTGGAGGATCCTCCATCGCTTGCTAACAAGAATGTGGTCGATCTCCTTGGCCACTGTATCGCTGTACCAGGAGCCAGAGATCCTCGTTTTCTGGGACCTAGCAAAGTCCTGGAGAAGGAGGCTATTCTCACTACTGGGATCAGCTCCCGAGCCATGGGGGCCGACAGACATCTCATAGCCAGCTCGGTCACAGCCGGATACCGCATTGAAGTCGCCCAGAATAATGCGAATATCTCGCCGGGGGCAAAGGCAATTGTCTGCCACAGATACGAGTTTGGCATAGAACGCCTCTTTCACATCAATTTTACAAACATCGGTAGGGGCGTATACAGCAATAAGAGACATGAAGCCAAAAGCATGCTTCAGAGTCAGTGCCATAATACGCTGTTCAACCGGTGTCACCTCAACTACCGAGGGCTGAAATCGGCTGGAAATGGCTATGGCTACACCCTGGAGGTGGTGACCATTGCTGCGGCCCGACCAGTAGTAGGTGTACCCACCCACACTGATCGTGCCGCTACCAGGTCTTCTCACCTCTGAGAGGGCAGCCACCTCAACTCCCAGTCGCTTCATTTCCCGCGATAGCAGAAGTAACCGGGTGTTTCAAACGCCTACCTGGAAAGCACGCCTGAGGTTAAGCCTCGGGTGGTCACTCCGGGTGCACGCCACCTCTGCCGCCCCCGCCGACACAGCCCCAGATAAAGCCCCATTACCCCAGGGTGGCTAGGGAGCAGGAGTTGGTACG
>NC_051386.1:39976229-39978729 GCF_015228065.2 Penaeus monodon | reverse complement strand
ACGAAAGGGAAACAGAATTAAAAAGTAAGGTTGTCACCTTCCTTTTACCGTGTGACTCCCCCCCAAAGGGAGTTATGGCCGGGCATAAGAGATTTATCGACAATGGACGATGACCAGAGGAAAGGGATTTAGAAGAGTACGGGATAGGCAAAAATGCGAAAGGCATAAGAGAAAATGAGGCGAGGCGGCGAAAGGGCTAAGAATAGATCCGGGAGAACGGGTTAGAGACAGCATCGCGGCGGGCCCTTGCAAGAGGAGGCGGTCGACTGTTGCGATCGCTGCCTTTTTGTTGCCGGGGGCTGTTCTTGGGTGCCTTATTTTCTGTTTTTCTCCCACCTTATTTGTTTTACTTTTCTGCACTTACGCTTCTTGTCATTTTACTTTCCCAACTAGTTTGTCTTTTTTCTTTTTATATCAATTCAGTTTTGCTTTCTATAAACTCTGTTTTCTTGCCTTGTGTGTTGTTTTTTTTTTTACCCCGAATACTGTTTACTTGACGTTTACCTTTTTGCTCTCGTTTATCATCCTTTTCTTCCGTCTATCTTCACACCCCAAAACAAAAACACACACACACACACACAACACACACACGCAACACACACCCACACCACACCACAACCCCACACCCACACACACACACCACACACACACACACACACCACACACACGACATGAACACACACACACCCCACGCACAAACACCAAAAACCCCCCCCAAAACCCCACAACAAAAAAAAAAAAAAAAAAAAAAAAAACCACACACATACCACACCCCCCACACACACAACACACACCACACACACAACACACACACACACACACACACACACACACCCACAACACAACAATATATATATATAATAATTATATATATATAATTATAATATAATAATATATAATATAATTATATTATTAATCTTTTTGTGTTTGATCAATTTATTCTTTTTAATATATTAAAAATTTTTAAAAATTTTATAAACACACACACCAATTTTATATATAAAAATTATAATATATTATATTATTATATATTATAAATATATATAAATATTATATGTGGTGTGTGTGTGTGTGGTGTGTGTGGTGTGGTGGTGTGTGTGTTGTGTGTGTGTGTGTGTGTGTGTGTGTGGTGTGTTGTGGTGTTTTTGGGGTTTTTTGTGTTTGTGGTGTGTGTGTGTTGTTCTTTTCGTTGTGTGTGTGTGGTGTGTGTGGGTGTGTGTGGTGTGTGTTTGGGGTGTTGTGTGTTTGTGTTGTGTGGTGGGTGTGTGGTGTGTGGTGTGGTGTGTGGTTTATTTTTGTGGTGTGAGTGATAGGGGGAGAGAAGGACTATAAAACGAGAGCAAAAGGTAAAAAGTCAAGTAAACGATATTCGAGTAAAGAAAAAGAAACAAACACACAAAAGCAAAAAAAACAAGGTTGCTAGAAACAGCGAATTAGGATTAAAAAGAAAAAAGAAAAAAGCGTAGGATTGGGAAAATAACATGTCAAGAGAAGGTTTAAAATGCAAGAAAAGGTTAAAAAAGATAAAGGTGGGGAAAAAAACGAGAAAAAAAAGGTTACACTCCAAAGTAATCGAATCTCCCCTGCCTTTTCAAAAACAACAAAAACAGCATCTGCAAAAAGGTCAGGAGCGCCAAAAGGGCTCTTTCAAGGAGACCTTTCCCTCCTTTTCCCCTTTTACCCTTTTCTCCTCTTTTCCATTCTAGCCTTTTTTGTTTTTCATCCCCCGCCTCATCTTTTTTTCATCTTTTCCGCTCAGTTTTTCCCCTTCCTATCCTCGTTATCTTTCTTACCCCCTTTCCTCTGTTCTCCTCTCCATCCCTCGCTTTTTCTCTTCTCCCCCCCTCGGGCCCCACTCCCTTTTTTGCGGGCCGGGGTCACGACGCCCGGCTAAGCACAGGGAGGGGGACGGGACCTTACTTATTCTGTTGTTTTCCCTCTTCGTCCTCCATTTGCAGGGGGGGGATTCGGGGGGTACGACTTTTTTTAGGGAAATGGGAATTTTTTTTGTTGTTGGTTTTTTTTTGGCTTTTTCCCATTCTCTCCCACCAATAAAAGTTTGACTGTGCAATGTTTCCCATGTGCTGCGAGTATATTTAATATAAATTTTTTGTAAAAGGGAGTTCCTCTTTTTTCATTTTTTTTTTTATTAGAAATACTAACGTTGTTTAATTTTCCCGGGATTATCACTCAATTATTTCGTTACTTACGTATTATTTTTCCCGAAATTTTCATCATGATAACAAAAGTCAAAAAATTTTGTAACTATGTATTTTTTTACTCATTCATTACTATTCATTTCATAATAATTTTATTTCCCCAAGACTACTCTATATGCAAGATATTGTCCCAGTACGTGGAAGGCTGTCGAAAACTAACAAAACCTCCCAGGGCGGGCGGCGAAAGCCGCTTTTTAACTTTTCCCGGGGGCGTGGGTCGATCCGATTCGCGGGTCCCCCCCCTTTCCCCCCCGAGGGCGGGGGGGGCCAATCCCCTTTTT
>NC_051386.1:39967262-39976129 GCF_015228065.2 Penaeus monodon | reverse complement strand
TTATCTTTTTTTTGCCTTTTTTTTTGAAAAAATTTTTTTTTAAAAAGTTTGTTTAAAAATTGTTTTCTCTAGCCTTTTTTTTTTCCCTTTTCGGAAAGCCATTTGTATTATAAAAGCAAAGAAATTTGATATTATTCTTTTTTAATAGACAAAAAAAAGGAAACAAAAAATAAACCCAAAACACTTTTTCTGTGCAAACAAAAAAAAACTGCGAGCGTTCGAAAAAAGAAAAAAAGAAAAAAAGAAAAAAAGTAAATTATTGCACCTCGCCCATCCGTCTTGCTGCCAGAGAACAATAAGCCCATGCGTTTAAGGTAACAAGCGTCATGCAGCAAATTAAGCCTGATCGTTTTTGAGTCCAATAATTGCTCTCTTGTTTGGACCTGGGGACCTCATGCCTTTCTTGGGGAGGGGGGGGGGGTAAAGTCAAAGGGGAAAAAAAGAAGAATGATGTTAGACACGGGGTTAAAGTCACGAAGCCAGAGGTTTGGGGGGAAATTTTTTCCTGTCTCCAGAGGGTAGTTGATTTCCCCCGTCTCTGGTTTCCCGTCTTAGGTATCTTTTATTTATTTTTTTATTTTTTTTTTGTATTCATTTTTTTATTTTGAAGTTATAAAAATGGGCGAAATAGTTCATTTCCCAAACCCTCCGTAATAATCTTAAAATAATAGTAAGGGTAAATAAAAATGACAATTATAAGATAATGAAAATGATAAAAATAATAATAAAGGGAAAATAAAATTTTATAATAATTATAAAGTGATAAAAAATAACAACTTTTGAAAAGTAAAAATAACAACAAACAAAAAACAACAAAAAACAACAACAACAATACAATAAAAATTAATGATAATAAAATGATAATAACAATAAAAATAAAAATTAACAACAAAAAAATAATAAAGATAATAAAAATAAGAAATAATAATAATAATATAATGATAATAAAATAAAAAGAATAAAAAATAAAGATGATGAAAAAATTTAAAATTTTCAAAAATAATAATAAAATAATTGATGATGGTAAAAGTGAAAGATAAAAAGTAATAATAAAAGAAATAATTTTAATATAATAATAAAACATAACAAAAAAACAAAAGGTAAAAATTTGTAATGATGATGATGGGGTTTAAAAAAGTGATGTTAAAAAAGTGATGCAAAGATAATAAATGGGCCAATTTGTCCTTTACCTCATCGAAACTTTTTTTTAGTCTTCGTAGCAAGGAAACCCCAAATATAAATAGCATCTACCCTAAATAACTTCGAGTCCTTTCTTTCCATCACAAATCCCCTTTTTAGGCAGAAAAAAGCACGCAAGACACGACAAACAACCACCACAAAAACCACACAACACCACACAACACACACACACAACCACACACACACCACACCACCACAACAACACCACACAACGCACACCACAACCACCACACACAAAAACACCACAAACACACCACACCCACACACACACACACACCCCAAAACATACACACACGCACGGTGTTTACCTTTTTACCCCACACCTGTTCCCCTACTTTCGTTCATCGATTTTTAACAGATTATTAAACTACTATCCTAACTCCACGAAAATTCTCCAAACCCTTTTCCCCTTTTCTAAAAAATAAAAACTTTTCATTTTTTCATCGTACCTTAGAGAGAGAAAAGGGGGAGAAGAGAGGAAGAGAAAAAGGGGGGGGGAGGAAGAGGGGAGAGAAGGAGAGAGAAAGGAGGAGAGGGAAGAGAAGAGAGAGAGAGAGGGGAGGGGAGAGAAGAAAAAGAAGAGAGAGAGAAAAGAGGAGAGAGAAGAAGAGAGAAAAGGGGGGTAAATGATAATGATAATAGATAGATAGATAGTAGAGGGATAGAAGGTAAAGATGAGGACAGAAAGGTTGATAGATAGTAGATTATAGTAGATAGATGGGGGATACAGAGAGATAAGTAGAAGACAGAAGAAGTGATAGATGAGGAGGAAAAGAGAGAAAAGAGATAGATAGGGAGATAGACAGAGATAGAACAGACGATAAAAAGATAGATAGATAGATAGTGATGATGATAGATGATAGATAGACAGATCAAGGGAGAAAGAAAAAAGAGAGAGGAGAGAAAATTATAAAAAGAAGACAGATGATAGAGAGGAGAAGAGGGGGCAAAAGGGGAGTAAGGATTGCTTTTTGATGATTGACCATAAGAATTTGGGAAAAGTTTTCAGTTATTTCATTTTTTTTTTTTTGTGTTGTCCTGTCCCCCGTTTCTCTTATTCTATCTGTTTGTTTGTGGTTCCCTTATTTTTTTTTTCCCTTCTTGCTTTTTTTTTTTTATAAATTTTTTTCTTATATTTTCCCCTTCTCTTTTCCCCAACTCTCTCTCCTCTCTCTCTCTCTCTCTCCTCCCTCTCTCTCCTTCTCTCCCTCCCCCCCTCTCTTCTCTCTCTTCTCTCTCTCTCTTCTTCTCTCTTCCCCTCTTCTTTCTCTCTCTCTCTCTTTCTCTTCTCTCTCTCTCCCCCTCTCTCTCTCTCCTCCCCCATTTTCCTCCTCCCTCCCCTCCCCTCTTCTCCCCCTTCCTCCTCCCCCCCCCCCCTTCATCCCCTCCTCTCTTTCTTACTCCTCACTTTCCCCTCCCCCCCCCCCATCCTCGCTCCCCTTTCCCCCCCTGGGGCTTTTTTTCTTTCACTTGCTTCCCCCCTTATAATCATTCATTACATATAAATCACCACTTATGAAAGAGCAACCCTTAATTTTCGCTCTTTTTCCTCTCCCCCTTTCTTCTTTATTCTCCCGCCTTCCTTCCTTCCTTCCTTCCTCCTTCCTTTCCCCTCGTAGCCCCTTCCTTCCTGTTTCCCCCTTTTATTTTTTTTTTTTTGTTTTCTTTAAATTTTCGGCATTTTTTTATCTCTTTCTCTTTTTTTTTTGTTGATTCCTATTCCCTGTTATTTTTTCTCTACTTCTACCCCTTTTCTTCCATTTCCCCTTTTTATCCTTTCCCCCTGTTCGTTACGCCTCAAAAACAAACCTTGCCCCTTTCCCTTCCTCCTCTTCCCTCTCTCCGTTCCTCCCCCCCCCCCTCCCTTTTTTCCCGGGGATGAATTACCTATTCGCGCGTTGATAAGTTTTGATTAAGCGAAAATGAACGTATCAAGGGGTTTAAAAAGGGAGATTTTCACGCAGATTTTATTTTTTCAAAATATTTAATTTTTAATGTGACTTCATGTGAATTTCTTTTGCTTGTGCCTTGGGGGTTTCACAGAAAAGTAAAAGAAAGGAAATCGGGGGTGGGGGGAAGAAATTTTATTTAAATAAGAGAGAAAATCGTGTGATAAATAAAAGAGATATATGTGGTGATGTGAGATGGTGGTGATGATGATGATGATGATGTGAGATAAAGATGATGGGTTTAAAGATTTGATGATGATGATAAAAAATTGATGATGATGAATGGATGATTATAATGATGAAAAATGATGATAATGTGGGTATGATGATGATGATGATGATGATGATAATTTTGATGATGAAAGGTGATGATAAAGAGGTAATGATGGTGATGATGATGAAAGATGGGTGATGAAAGGAAAGATGATAATTAAAAATATTTTAATAATGATAATAATGATTAAGGATGATGATAAATGATGAAAAAAAAATAATGGGGAATAATGGAATATTTTAATAAAATTTTTATTTTTATTATCCCAATAAAAAAATTTTTTTTTAAAAATTTTTTTTTTTATTATTATTTTTATTATTATTTATTATTATTTTTTCATTTAAAATTATTATTAAATTTTTATTATTATTTTATTATTATTAAATTTTTATTATTATTATTATTAAATTTTTATTAAACATTATTTTTATTTTTTATTTTATTATTATTACATTATTATTATTTATTATTATTATTATTATTATTATTATTATTATTACTTTTTTATTAATCATTATTATTATTATTTTTTATTTTTAGAATATTTGTATAGTAGTAGTAGTAGTATCACATCATCTTTTTATTATTAAATTTTTATTATTATTATTATTATTAAAATTATTGTTTATTATTATTTTATCATTATTATTGTCATTATTTATTTTTATCCCTTATTATTTTCTGTTATTATTATAAATTTTTTATAATTTTTCTTTATCATTTTCATTTTTTTATCAAATACCCATTATTTATTATTGGGTTTTTATTTTTATTTTTTGGGTTCGTTTTATTATTTATTTTCCTTATTATTTTTTGTTTTTTATTATTATTATTATTATTCTTTTTTTGTTATTTTTGAAAATTTTCATTTTCATTTTATTATTATTTTTATTATTTTTAATATTATTTTTTATTATAAATTTTATTGTTGCTGGTGTTTTTTGTTGTTTTTGTTTTTAAAAATAAGAACAAAAATGTAAAAAAATTAAAATCAATAATTACAAAAACAAGAAAAAATAAACCCTTGGCAGTAAAAATTAAAAGTTGATATTTAAAATTTTAAAAAAAAAATATAATTAAAAAATAAATAAATAATAACAATGAAAAACCAAAAATATTTAAAAACATAAAGTAATAGAAATAATTATAAAATGTAAAAATAAATAATAAAAAAAAATAATAATAAAAATCATATAAATAATAATAATAATAAAATAATAATAAAATTGTATTAAATTTTAATAATAATAATAAAGATTAAAAAAAAAAAATGATAATCATCCATCTCATTTATCACATTTATTTATAATTTAATAATAATGAGGAGGGTAATGATAAAAAAACAATAACACCAGCACAAAAACCAAAAATATAATATTTGTAAAAAATAACAAAAATGATAAGGTTTAAAGCCCAAAAATAAAAATAATAATAATAGTAGTTTTCAGTGATAATTTAAAGTAAAAAAACAACAACAACAACAATTTAAACAAATGATTAAAGAAAAAGAAAAAAAATAAATAGTGATAATAATGATATTAAAATGATAAAAATTTATAATAATAACAATTAATGATATAAAATAATAATAATAAAAATAAATAAAAATAAAAAAATAATAATAATAAAATAATAATAATAAAAAAAAATAAAAATAATAACAATAATGATAATAAAAATAATAAATAAATAACAATAAGATGATAAAAATAAATTTAAAAATAATAAAGATTTAAAATATAAATAGGAGTATGGTATCGTAGTAGTGTAGAAGTAGTTTTTGGGGAGTAGTAGTTAATTTTAATAATAAAAAAATAAAATAATAATAAAAAAAAATAATAATAATAATAATTTAAAAATAATAATAAAAATAATAAAAAAATAAAATAAAATAATAAAAATTTATTATTATTATTATTATTTTATAATAATGACAATAATAATATTATTTTAACAACAACAACAATGATAATAACGATGATGATGGTCATCCTACTACTCGAAATTTCCTAATTATAAAAATTTAACGTAATCACCATCGTGATACAATTATCACGAACGATATCATAATCATCACCAAAATAATCATCATCACGAATCACCATAATGATCACCCTTACCATGCCCCTCCTCAATAACGGCTAGCATCACGAGCAACATCCGAAAGCAGCGAAGCAACCTGTCCACAGACGCCATGCATTTCCCAGCCACATCTTCGAGGAAAATTTTATGGCCGAGATTAAAACCGAATTCATTGCCTGGGGAAAGGGGACTTATCGAAATCAAGCAGCTGCCGATTGGAGAAAAGTTAATGCCCTCATCCAATTAAGATGTCAAACAGAAAAGTAGAAGAAGGAAAAAAAGAAGAGTTAAAGTATGGAGACGAAGAAGAAGAGAAAGAAAAGAACAAGCAGAAGAACAAAAAACAAAAGAAGAAGAAAGAGAACAGGAGGAAAAAGGGGAGGAGGACGAGAAGAATAAGAACGAGGATGAAAATAAGAGTGATAAGAAAAAAAAGTAAGAAGAAAGTAAAAAAATGAGGGATGAAGAGTTAGAAAGGAAAAGAAGAAAGAAGAGAAAAGAAAAGAAAGAAGAGAAATAAGAAGGATTATCTAAATTTAATCGTTAGATCTTGGACGCTTAAAAACAATTCCACTTAAAAGAATTGACTCCCATTTCAGATATTTTAAAACAGACCCTGTGTTCCATTAGAGACTGACGTTGCTCTGGGGCCCAAACCATTCACTGCCACTAATTGCCTTAATTATTCGCTTAGTAGAACCCAAAACCCTCTCATTTAAACCTGAAGAGGGTTAATGAGGTGTGATTTAGAGCCGAACACGAGGCAGGAGGGCTGAGACCTTTTTTTTCTAATACTTTCTCATGCTGAAGTTTGTGTTGAAAGAAAGCATGATTTTAATTTCATTTTTGTTTCACGTCTTGGTAGGCTGTTTCCCACTTTAAGAAAGTCCTGTGAAAAAAAAAGGGATTGAAAAAATAATTATTATAAACCTGGGCACCCGTTCAATACAATCTGCATTTATGACATAAACGAATTTAAACTGGAATGCAATGTTGAGATGCAATTAGTGCAGAAAACACCATACAGAAAGGTGAAGGGTTAAATACTTTCCCGCAGTTGTGTAAAAGAGATCTTGAAATTCATTTGCTTAATGTTTCAACTAGCGTTGTAGATCTCGTTGGTCTGTTTGTCTTTATTCTTTCCTTCTACCTGTGTGTGTACCTGACTCTGCCTTTCTCTCTCCTCTCTTATTGTCTTAATCCTTCTCGGCTTCCCTCCCCTCATTTCCCCTTTTTTCACTTCTTATATTGGAGCAGAGATGTATATAGTTACTGAAAAAATATAAAAGACGCGAGATAACTGTACAGATTCCCTCTCCTCCACCACGCCCTGTAGTCAATTTCCTCCTTCACACAACCCTTAACTTCCCAAAGGTTTTCCGACTTGAATTTCTCTTCTCCTGACAAACACAAATAAACTCTGCCTGGAAGGGAAATATAATAAGATACACAATTCTTAAGGTGGAAAATCTGGCGAAGTTAGTTATACACCTACTTCTTGCTTTAGAATACAATGTATATTTATATATTTGTTAGAATACAGTATGTATGCATTTGTATACCTATATTTCACTACTTATGTAATTACTATCTTAAATTTTACTAGAATAAAGAAATGAGGATCGAAGTTCTAATTTGAAGTATTACTTTGCAATGAAAACAGCTACTCAAAGATATGTTTTATGACGACGTAAAAATGAAGTTAAACGTGTATATACATCATATCACTTTCGATCGAATTATGGATGCAGATATTTTTTTTTACTATAAGATCAATATTGTATCCAGTCAGAATAAAATACTTATTAGAACAATACATCAAACAAATAAAGTATAAGAAAAATGAACTGCAATCAACTTCCCTGCAGGAAGAGCTGTTCACGAAAAGAATCAAGTCAGCCGATTGGAAAAAGGTCCTCCAACCTGGCTCCGTCTGAAAATGGTTAAATACTTCTAAAAAAGTAACGCTTCCTCTTCAGGATATTCCTCTGAATAACTTGACGACGGAAATACAAAATAATTTCAAATAAGCTTTACTCGTTAAACAGGTTGATCCATTGAACTGCAGCGTTCATGTTCAACGTGTACACGGCTTAAGTTTCTTTATATTTAGTATCATAATCCATATATAGATATATAAACGTATAGAAATCATCCTTCAAGGTATTTCCTAGGCCTCAAAGAACAAGGAAGCCAAACTTAAAGTGAACGACTTAAAAGGGTAATTTTTGGGGAACAAGAAAAGAAATAAAAAAATGAAGAAAAGAAAACACATGTTGCATGAATATATCAAGACTTGAACAAACAGAAAAAGTTAGAGTAAAGTTTTTCCCCTTTTTTCTAGAGGATGTCGGCGATTCATAGACGTTGTTGCAACAGAAGTGCTTGCGTGTGTAAAACATTGAGCATGGACGGAGTGTAAGGGAATGTATGTTCATGGGTAGTGTACAAAGCAGGTGGATGAAGGTCTTCATAAGGCGATGTATTACGGGAGAGCAAACGGTAGGTACCCAAAACATGTATTTAGTGTGAATCCATACGGGGGTTTGTAAAGGGATAAATGAAGGCAGTGCAACGGTGTATGTCATTTTCTGATTCTTTTTTGTTATTTTCATGTTTTTGATTAAGAAGACGAAATCAGGAAGATGGCGTGCAAATTGAATTAAAAAAAATGGGGGAAAAAAAAGGAAAGAAAGAAGGAAATAAACAACAAAAAGGAGGAAAGATAAGAAAGGGAGAAAACAATTAAATAAACCAAAATAAAGAAAGAAAAGAAGAAGGAGTAATATGAAGACAGAGGAAATAAAGAGAAAAAAGAAGCGAAATGAAAGAGAAAGAAAAAATTAGATCTTGAACAGATGCTTAAAATTGAATTTTGTTTAACACCCAATACTTCACGAAAAGCTCTCGTCGCGCCCGAACGCATCCACCGCCCATTCCGCGTCGCCCAAACGTAGATAGCGACGTGCATGAGGTGCGCCAGGGAAATTGCGAAGTAGAACACGATAAATGGCTAAGATATCCATGCGTTATGCATATTACGAGGTCCATATCTAACACTCACAAGGTTTTTTGCCTCCTCTGACCCCTTACACCCTGCCCGGTGTACGAAAATCTTCCTCTTGTATCCTGGCAGCATAGAGCCCCGGACAGGTCCACAGCCCCACTTCTGATATAATATGAGTAGGGAATCTTATATCAGCGTGTTTTTTTCGCGCTGGCTCCCTGACTTCAGGATTAGGTCAAGGTGGCTGTATTGTTCCAGTGAAATTCCGGGAATGTTAAGTATCGTGTTCGTATTTGAAGATTAAAGCTCAGACACGCCTTAACAACTATCATCACATTAAAAAGCCTTTGTTATG
>NC_051386.1:39961731-39967162 GCF_015228065.2 Penaeus monodon | reverse complement strand
CCCTCCTCCCCCCTCCCCCTCCCCTTTTCCCCTTTCTTTCTTCTCTCTCTCCCCCCCCCTCCCCCCCCAATCCCCCTCTCCCCCCCTTTCCCCCTCTCTCCCCCTTCTCTCTTTTTAAGGTACGCATAAAAAATGCAAAGATATTCTATTTTTTGCAAGGGAAAAGGTGCTGGAGAATTTCAGTGGAGTTCGGGTATAGTGATTAAAATCTATTTCATTAATCGATGAGACAGAAATAAAATCAGGTGTGGGGGAAAAAGGGTGAAACCGTGCTGGGTGTATGTATGTGTTGTGTGTTTTTGTGTGTTGTTTGTGTGTGGGGTTTGTGTTGTGTGTGTGTTGTGGGGGGGTTGGGTTGGGTGTGTTTTTGTGTGTGTGTGTTGTGTGGTGGTGTTGTGTTGGTGTTGTGTGGGTTTTTGGTGTGTGTGTTTGTGTGTTGTGTGTTTGTGCGTGTCTTTGCGGCTTTTTTTTCCCCTGAAAAGGGGTTTGTGATAAGGAATGAAGGCTCAAAAGTATATTATAGGGGTAATGCTACTTAATGATTTGGATTCTCCTTGCTACAAAAGACGAAAAAATTTGTCGACTGGAGGCAAGGGAAAAATTTGGTCCCATTTATTTCTTTTGCTATCACTGTTTTTTTAAAACATCAGCTATTTTTAACCTCATCATCATTAAAAATTTACCTTTTTTTTTTGTTTACTGTTATTATTATTATCATTATTAATATTAAACTATTATTATTATCATTATTATCATTATCACTATTACCATCATCTTATTATTTTATTTTTTATTGTTAATATTAATATTATCATCATCATTTTTTTTATTTTTTTTTTTTATTATTTTTCATTATTATTATTATTTTATTATTATTTATTATTTTATTGTTTTTTTTTTATCATTATTATTTTTATTGTTATTATCATTATTATTCATTATTATTATTTTGTTTTTGTTGTTGTTTGTTGTTCTTGTTTGTTGTTTGTTGTTATTATTACTTTTCTAAATTGTTTTTTTCTTATCATCTTTCTTTTTTAATAATTATTTTTACCATTATTATTTTGTTATCATTTTCTTTTCAAATTGTCATTATTATTTTTCCCCATTCTATTTTAAAATTTTTACGAGGGGTTGGTACTAAACATATTTCGCTCTATCGTTCATAAGCTTAAAAATAAATAATGAATAAAAAATAATAATAAAAAATAAAAATGATCCAAAGAGGGAAACCAGACGGGGGGAAAATACCACATATCTCCCGGGCAGACGGAAAAAATTCCCCCCAAACCTCGTGCTCTCGTGACTTCACCCGTGATCCTAACCATTTTTTCCTTTTTTCCCCTTTTGTCTTCACCCCCCCCCCCCCCAAGAGAAGCTGGGGTCCCCCGGGCTCCGCGAAGCAATTATTGGCTAAAAACCGATCGGGTTTAATTTGCATGCACTGACGCCTTTTACCTTCAAAACGACAGGGTCATTATTGTTCATCGGCAGCAAAGGGATGGCGCGAGTGTGCACAAAATTTCATCTTTTTTTTTTCTTTTTTTTTTCTTTTTTTTTTTTTTTTTCGAAAACGCCTGCAGTTTCTTTTCTTTGTTTCTATAATAAGGTTTTTGGTTTGATTTTGTTTCCCTTTCTTTTTTCAAAAAATAAAAATATTTAAATTTTTTGCTTTTCAAAATTTTTTTAAAAAAATGGCATTTGAAAGGATAAACAAATTTTATAATAAATTAATACAATTTTAAACAAGTATTTTTTTGTTTTTGAAATGTTTGAAAATAAAATTTTTTAAAATAAACTAAACAATACAGTAATTATAGAGATAAAGCATTAATAGAGAAAAATAGAAACCCTCCCTGATAAAGCAACCATACCAAAGCCCCACAAAAGGAGTGTGAAACTATATCTAAAGCAAGAATTCCTATTACTCTACGGGGTAATGATAGCGGGTTTTTACCTACTCCCATTTTGTTAAAACACACCTCGGTATGTATATATTGTTTTTTAAATATATATTTATATAATATATATTATATATATTATATATAATATTTTTTTGTGTGGTGTGTGTGGTGTGTTGGGTGTGTGTGTGTGTGTGTGTGTGTGTGGGGTGTGTGTGGTGTGTTTTGGTGTGTGTATGTGTGTGTGTGTGTTTTTTTTATTTTTTATATTTATATATATATAATTTTAAAATATTTTTTAAAATTTTGTTTTGTGTGTGTGTTTGTGTGTGTGTGTGTGGTGTGTGTGTGTGGTTTGTGTGTGGTGTTTTTGTGTGTGTTGTTTTTTTTTTTTTTTTTTTTTTTTTTTTTTTTTTTATATTTATATTTAAAATTTTATTAAATTTTTTTTTTTATTTTGTTTTTTTTTTTTATTTTATTTTTTATTTTTTTTTTTCTTGTGTTGAAAGTGATTAGTTTTTGTTTTTTTCTTTTCCATTGTTAAAATTTTTTTTTTTTTTTTTTTTATTTAAAATTTTTATCTTATTATTTTTTTTTTTTTTATATATTTATTTTTTTTCATTTATTTTTTTTATTTATTATTTTTTTTTTTTTATTTTTATTTAAACTTTTTTTTTTTTTCTATTTTTAATTTATTATAACCCCTTTAAAAAATTTAAAAATGTATTTTTTTTCATCTTTTATATTTTTTTTTTTAATTTTAAAACCTTTTTTTTTTTTTTTTTCATTTTTTTTTTTTTTTTTTCTTTTCCCCTTTTTCCTCCCTTTTTTCTGAAATTTTTTTTTTTTGGGACTTTTTTTTTCTCTCGGTTTCTTGTTATTCCCCCCCCTTCCCCCCCTTTTTTTGCAAATTTTTAATTTTACCCGAATTTTTTTTTTGGGAAAAGGCCCTTTATTTTTTTTCCCCCTTTAAATTTAACCCCCCCCCCCCCCCCCCCCCTTTTTTTTTTTTTTTTTTTTTTTTTTTTTTTTTTTTTTTTATTCAAAACCTAAATCAATTTTTCCCTTTTTGGGAAAAAGGGGGCCCGAGGGGTTTTGAAAAAAAAGTTTTTTAAATTTTGTAAAATTTTAAACAAAAAAAAATTTTTTTGCCCCTTTTTTTTTATTTTTTTTTTTTTGATGGGCCCGTGGAAAAAAAAAATTTTCATTGGTCTCCCTGCCTAAATTTTTGTTTTTCTCTCGGTTGTTGATTACTTCCAAATTCCCTTTTTTTTCCCCATTGTTCATTTTTTAAAATTCAGTGAAAAAACTTTCCCTTTTGGGTTTTTGGCTAAGGGGTGCTCTATTTGTTTCTTCCCCTTGGTTATCTGTAATTGTCGGGAAAAAAAAAAAAAAATAACTTCTCAAAAAAAAATTAAATAGTACAAAAGAAATCATTGCTTTTTCAATCAAGTGCTATGGTGAATGACCAACTACACCAGTGGCTATTTTTATTAAAAATATCAAATCTTTAATTTTACAAGAATATTTTCTTCGAAAAAGAGTTATTAAAACATTACATATAATTTACTTCATTCACACTCATACTTGGGGGAAGCCTGAGGTTAAAAGTTTAGATTTTGTATTAACAAATGTTTGCTGTATCTGATGCGTGAGATTTCATATTTTTTAAAAAAAATCCTTCAAAAACATAAAATTCCCTTTTCAAATGTAATTGTGAAAAACTGGGGTTAGGACTCACAGGAAAATAAAGGAATTTGATTTAAAAGCATCCTCTTTTTTGTTTACTTTTTGTCTGCTTGTTTAAATTTCGAGGGGTTTTTATATATTCATTTTCATCTATAATCAGGTAACATAAATTTATCATTCACCACGTGTATACCCAAAATATCAAATTTTTACGGGTATCACTCTTTTTCCCCCTACAAAAATATATATATATATATATATATATATATATACTATATATATAAAATATATATAAAATATATATTTTTTTTTGAAGAGAGAGAGAGAGAGAGAGAGAGAGAGAGAGAGAGAGAGGGGAGAGAGAGAGAGAGAGAGAAAAGGGGTGGGAGAGGGAAAGAGATGGAAAAATCGAGGAGGAACAGACATTTACAGAGACCGATATTTTCCTTTATATTTATCAAAAAATGGAAAGACCTGAAAGGGGAAGTGAAATGAAAATAAACGTTTACAAACTTTTTTAAAATAATCTTCCTTTTAATCGCGATCCCAAAAGACCAGGGGTTTTAAATAGGAAATGGTTCCTTGATTGATCTCTTCCTGGAAAAAAAAAATAAAACTAAAAAATTAAAACATATTTCCCCTTGATGTATGAACGAATTCTTTCATAAAAAAAAATATCCCCTTTTACTATGTCTAATACCTTGGAAAATAAAACAAGAAACCTAAAAATAAACAACAGTGAAAAGAAACTTCTTGTAAAATTCATCCACAAGTAAAACCTCTGTTTTCCGGGCAATCATCTTACCCAATGGGAAAAGCAAGCCCCCAAAAACCCACACGATTCTTTTTGTATATCCTGAGGTTTTAAGGAAAATTCTTTTTTGAAATCCACGGCGCAGCCGTTGGGCCAAAGGGGGGGGTTTCCCCTTTTGCCCTCTTTGTATGCAGGTTGAAATCGCATTTATTTCTCTCCGTTGCGCTGTATTTCCTCGGTTAAAGGGCTATCTATTTATCAATAGCCTCTTTCTATCTTCCCCTTTTTGTTGTTTTATTACTAATTAAATTTTTTTTTCTTATTCAAAAAATCCAAAATGCATGAGATCACCGCTACTACAAAAATATCTGTTGTAAAAAATGTTTTATGTGTAAACTGTCTTTTTTAAATTGCGAATGTTCCATTTACTAATTTTCTTTTCATTTGTCCTTGGAGCTAAAAAATGTGATGCAGCAGTCATACCAACTTTACTCTACTTCTATTTTAAAAAAGTGCATTAGTTAAAAATGTAAAAATGTCTGGGCCCCGTAGATTGCCAAAAACCCCCCAAAATGTTTATTTACGTTTTCTATTTTTAAGGCACATCAATATAGAAAAATTTTGTTTTAGAACTAATAGCAAAAATTTTAAAAAATCTATAAAAGGTTGTTTGTTTAAATGTTATAAATTTAATCTGAAAGTAATAAGCATTTTGTCATCATGTCCTCCGTCAAACGAAACGTTGCTTTCATGTCGCCCCAGTTAAGTAAATGCAGCAAAAAGAAGGTTGCAATGCCTACAAATTTAATTCTATGAATATTATCCAATGAATTAAAATTTGAAAAAAAGGGTAGTCGTACTTTCATCTTGCACGCGAGACAAAAAAAAAGGTTTGGGGAAAAATTTTAGAAAAAACCCCCATATTTTTTCACCCAATGTCTTTTTCCTCTCTCTTTCTCTCTTCTCTCTCTCTCTCTCTCTCTCTCTCCCCGTCTCCTCTCTCTCCCCTCCCCTCTTTTTCCCCCCCTCTCCCCTCTCTCTCTTTTTTCTCTCTCGGCATGGAAAAAAAAGGAAATTTCCGATTGGT
>NC_051386.1:39944231-39949231 GCF_015228065.2 Penaeus monodon | reverse complement strand
TAATGAGGATGATAATGATAACAACAATAACACCAGCAACAACAACAATAATAATAATATTAGTAATAATAACAATAATGATAATGGTAATGCCAATAATAATAATAATAATAATAGTAGTTGCAGTGATAATAATGTAATAACAACAACAACAACAATAATCATAATGATAATGAAAATGATAATACCAATAGTGATAATAATGATATTAATAATGATAATAATGATAATAATAACAATATAATAATAATAATAATAATAATAATAATAATAATAATAATAACAATAATAATAATAATAATAATAATCATTATTATTATTATTATTATTATTATTATTATAATGACAATAATAATAATTATAACAACAACAACAATGATAATAACGATGATGATGGTCATCCTACTACTCGATAATTTCCTAATTATAATAATTAACGTAATCACCATCGTGATACAATTATCACGAACGATATCATAATCATCACCAAAATAATCATCATCACGAACATCACCATAATGATCACCCTTACCATGCCCCTCCTCAATAACGGCTAGCATCACGAGCAACATCCTGAAAGCAGCGAAGCAACCTGTCCACAGACGCCATGCATTTCCCAGCCACATCTTCGAGGCAAATTTATGGCCGAGATTAAAACCGAATTCATTGCCTCGGGAAGGACTTATCGAAATCAAGCAGCTGCCGATTGGAGAAAAGTTAATGCCCTCATCCAATTAAGATGTCAAACAGAAAAGTAGAAGAAGGAAAAGAAGAAGAGTTAAAGTATGGAGACGAAGAAGAAGAGAAAGAAAAGAACAAGCAGAAGAACAAAAAACAAAAGAAAGAAGAAAGAGAACAGGAGGAAAAAGTGGAGGAGGACGAGAAGAATAAGAACGAGGATGAAAATAAGAGTGATAAGAAAAAAAGTAAGAAGAAAGTAAGAAAATGAGGGATGAAGAGTTAGAAAGGAAAAGAAGAAAGAAGAGAAAAGAAAAGAAAGAAGAGAAAATAAGAAGGATTATCTGAATTAATCGTTAGATCTTGGACGCTTAAAAACAATTCCACTTAAAAGAATTGACTCGCATTTCAGATACTTTAACAGACCCTCGTGTTCCATTAGAGACTGACGTTGCTCTGTGGCCAACCATTCACTGCCACTAATTGCCTTAATTATTCGCTTAGTAGAATCCAAACTCTCATTTCACTGAAGAGGGTTAATGAGGTGTGATTTAGAGCCGAACACGAGGCAGGAGGGCTGAGACCTTTTTTTTCTAATACTTTCTCATGCTGAAGTTTGTGTTGAAAGAAAGCATGATTTAATTTCATTTTTGTTTCACGTCTTGGTAGGCTGCTTCACTTTAAGAAAAGTCCTGTGAAAAAATAAGGGATTGAATAAATAATTATTATAAACCTGGGCATCGTTCAATACAATCTGCATTTATGACATAAAACGAATTTAAACTGGAATGCAATGTTGAGATGCAATTAGTGCAGAAACACCATACAGAAAAGGTGAATGTTAAATACTTCCCGCAGTTGTGTAGGAGAGATCTTGAAATTCATTTGCTTAATGTTATCAACTAGCGTTGTAGATCTCGTTGGTCTGTTTGTCTTTATTCTTTCCTTCTACCTGTGTGTGTACCTGACTCTCTTTGCCTTTCTCTCTCCCTCTCTTATTGTCTTAATCCTTCTCGGCTTCCCTCCCTCACTTCCCTTTTTTCACTTCTTATATTGGAGCAGAGATGTATATAGTTACTGAAAAAATATAAAAGACGCGAGATAACTGTACAGATTCCCTCTCCTCCACCACGCGCTGTAGTCAATTTCCTCCTGTCACACAACCCTTAACTTACCAAGGTTTTCCGACTTGAATTTCTCTTCTCCTGACTAACACAAAATAAACTCTGCCTGGAAGGAAGTATAATAAAGATACACAATTCTTAAGGTGGAAAATCTGGCGAAGTTAGTTATACACCTACTTCTTGCTTTAGAATACAATGTATATTTATATATTTGTTAGAATACAGTATGTATGCATTTGTATACCTATATTTCACTACTTATGTAATTACTATCTTAAATTTTACTAGAATAAAGAAATGAGGATCGAAGTTCTAATTTGAAGTATTACTTTGCAATGAAAACAGCTACTCAAAGATATGTTTTATGACGACGTAAAAAATGAAGTTAAACGTGTATATACATCATATCACTCTTTCGATCGATATTATGGAAGCAGATATTTTTTTTGACTATAAAGATCATATATTGTATCCAGTCAGAATAAACTACTTATTAGAACAATACATCAAACAAATAAAGTATAAGAAAATGAACTGCATCAACTTCCCTGCAGGAAGAGCTGTTCACGAAAAGAATCAAGTCAGCCGATTGGAAACGGTCCTCCAACCTGGCTCCGTCATGAAAATGGTTAAATACTTCTAAAAAAAATAACGCTTCCTCTTCAGGATATTCCTCTGAATAACTTGACGACGGAAATACAAAATAATTTCAAATAAGCTTTACTCGTTAAACAGGTTTGATCCATTGAACTGCAGCGTTTCATGTTCAACGTGTACACGCTTAAGTTTCTTTATATTTAGTATCATAATCCATATATAGATATATAAACGTATAGAAATCATCCTTCAAGGTATTTCCTAGGCCTCAAAGAACAAGGAAGCCAAACTTAAAGTGAACGACTTTAAAAGGCTAATTTGGTGAACAAGAAAAGAAATAAAAAATGAAGAAAAGAAAACACATGTTGCATGAAATATACAAGACTTGAACAAAACAGAAGAGTTAGAGTATGTTTCCCCTTTTTTCTAGAGGATGTCGGCGATTGTCGACGTTGTTGCAACAGAAGTGCTTGCGTGTGTAAAACATTGAGCATGGACGGAGTGTAAGGGAATGTATGTTCATGGGTAGTGTACAAAGCAGGTGGATGAAGGTCTTCATAAGGCGATGTATTACGGGAGAGCAAACGGTAGGTACAAAGCATGTATTTAGGTGAATCCATACGGGGGTTTGTAAAGGGATAAATGAAGGCAGTGCAACGGTGTATGTCATTTTCTGATTCTTTTTTGTTATTTTCATGTTTTTGATTAAGAAGACGAAATCAGGAAGATGGCGTGCAAATTGAATTAAAGAAAATGGGGAAGAAAAAGGAAAGAAAGAAGGAAGATAAACAACAAAAAGGAGGAAAGATAAGAAAGGAGAGAAAACAATTAAATAAACCAAACTAAAGAAAGAAAAAGAAGAGATGAGTAATATGAAGACAGAAGGAAATAAAGAGAAAAAAGAAGCGAAATGAAAGAGAAAGAAAAAATTAGATCTTGAACAGATGCTTAAAATTGAATTTTGTTTAACACCATACTTCACGAAAAGCTCTCGTCGCGGCCCGAACGCATCCACCACCCATTCCGCGTCGCAAACGTACGATAGCGACGTGCATGAGGTGCGCCAGGGAAATTGCGAAGTAGAACACGATAAATGGCTAATGATATCCATGCGTTATGCATATTACGAGGTCCGTATCTAACACTCACAGGGTTTCGCCTCCTCTGACCCCCTTACACCCTGCCTGGTGTACGAAATCTTCACTCTTGTATCCTGGCAGCATAGAGCCCGGACAGGTCACAGCCCCACTTCTGATATAATATGAGTAGGGAATCTTATATCAGCGTGTTTTTTTTCGCGCTGGCTCCCTGACTTCAGGATTAGGTCAAGGTGGCTGTATTGTTCCAGTGAAAATTCCGGGAAATGTTAAAGTAATCGTGTTCGTATTTGAAGATTTAAGAGCCTCAGACACGCTAACAACTATCATCACATGACGCTTTGTTATGAATCTCATCTATCGTCAGGACGTCAGTAGATTAACACACTGTCACGTGTTAATCTTGCGAGATTGTAATTGGCTCATGTCTAGCATCTGTTGCTGCTTTCGCGCCGTGTGCTTCATCCCCTCCACGCGGTGCAAAAGGGGGCGGTTGGAAGGTTTCCGTTCTGACTGTTCTTTATATCTACTAATCCTGTTATTCGCATGCGGTGGAAATAGGGCAGAAAAGTGTCGTAGAATGTTGGGTCCACTTATCTGCAAAAGTCAGGTTTTACTTGTGTGATGTTGTCAAAGAAATAAGAGAAAGGAGGGAAGGGAAAGAAAATGAAGAAAATGAAAAGGTAGAAGGAATAAGGGTGATAACATCAAGGAAGAAAAGAAAAGCCCCAAAAAGAGAGAGAGAAAAAAAATGGAGAAAAGTGAATAAGGAAACAATTAAAGCAGAGAGAAAATAAATCGAAGAAAAGAAGGAAGAATGAAGAAAAAAAAAGAAAAGAAAAGAAAAGATGGAAAGGATGGGAGCAAAGAGCCAATGCAAAAAACAAACAAACAAACAAAAAAAAAAGAGGAGCGAAACGAGAGAAGAGGGAACATAATGAAAAGAAAGAAAGAAAGAAATGGGAAAAGCGAAGGATAAAAGGAAAGCAGAAGAAGCCCCTTCGTCCCTTTGACTCTGCCAAGGCTTCCAGGAATAGCTCTCGCCCTCTCGAGGTACTTTTCAAAACTTTTTCTTAAATACAATATTGTAAAGAATCTGATGACGTTACACAAGCTTGAAAGTTTTCCGGTTAGAAGAAGAAAAAAAAGAGAAAAAAATGTCTTTAACTTGAGAAACGAGACCGACTGTCATTTGTTCTTCCGTTCAGACAAGCTATAACCAGGATTCCGCCTTGTCAGACCGCCCGTTTGTCAGATCGGCGAGCGGGACAATGGGTGGGCGAGGGGGTGGGCGGGGGTAGGGGAGAGGGTGGGCGAGGGGGTGGGCGAGGGGGTGGGCGGGGATAGGGGAGAGGGTGGGGGAGGGGGTGGGCGGGGATAGGGGAGAGGGTGGGGGAGTGGGAGGGCAGGAGGGGAGTGGGTGGGGACGGGAGGTTTACGGGAAGGGGTGGGGCAGGGAAGGGGGGGAGAGGATGCCAAGAAGGGAAAGGGAATCTCGGAAGGA
>NC_051386.1:39921731-39924231 GCF_015228065.2 Penaeus monodon | reverse complement strand
GAGGGAAAAGGAGGAGTAAGAGGCGGGAGGGTGAAGGAAGAGGAGGAAAGGAAAAAGGAGGAGGAGAAGGAAGAGGAGGATGAGGAGAAGAGGGAGGAGGAGGAGGAGGAGGAGGAGAGCGGAGGATGAGGAGGGGAGGAGGAGGGTGCACAGGGCTGACGAGGGAAGAGGAGGAAGAGGAAAAGGGGGAAGTAGAAGAAGAAGAAGAGAAGTAGGAGGAGATAAAAGAGTAGGATGAGCAGGAAGAAGTATAACAATGAAGAGGATGAGGATGAGTATGAGGGGGGTGGGGAAGAGGAGGAGGAAGGGGAGGATAAGGATGAGGAGGATGAGGAAGAGGATGAGGAGGATGAGGAGGAAAATCAGGAGGAGGAGGAGGAGGGGGTGGTGGATGGGGAGGGGAAGTGAAGAGGGGAGGGGGGATGGGAAAGAGAAGAAGAAGAGGGAGGAGGAGGAGGAGGAGGAGGAGGAGGAGGAGGAGGAGGAGGAGGAGCAGGAGAAGGAGAAGGGGGAGAAGGGGGATAAGGAGGAGGCTGAGAAGAGCTTTTCAACTGCGCAAATGTAAACTGTCATTGTGGATTTCATGCGCAAAAATGTTGGAAAATTTCTGGAATGTGTTGCTTACATATTTTACCTTTAATAAAACAACGGAAGAATATGAGAATGTGTGTGGGTATGGGGAGAGGGGGGAGGGTACTTTTTCTTATATCCTTATTCTTAATTTTACCATATTACTTATCATTTAGCTTATTTTGTATTAACTTGGACAAATACCTCTCGACCAAATGTAAAAATAAGTGTGGTAGACTGTTCTATAAGTATGCTATATGTTTCTTGTTTGTTATAGAAACAGAATTTTGATATTAAGATTCTGAAAATATAATTCAGGGTAGTTTTTGGTTTGGCTATTTATTCATCTTTTCACAGAAAGATCTCTGGGCACTGACAATGTCTCTTGGTCCTCAACCCTTGGACACTTTGGTGAATGACATTGGCCAATGGCTGCTAGAGGTCTGTAATTTCCAACACCTGTGCATCACCAACACATTCCTCAACGTCAAGCCGCAGCATAAAGTCTCCTGGAGTCATCCCCGCTCAAGCACTGGCACCAGGTAGACCTGATCCTGGTCGGGCAATCCTCACTTAAGTACGTGCTCAACACCCGCTCATTCCATAGTGCAGACTGTGATACAGACCACTTACTGATGTGTTGTAATATACACATGCAGCCTGAGAGGTTCCATCATATGAAGCAGGCAGGGTTACCTTGTATTGTCATCAGCGGAATGTCTTGTCCAGACCTGCAGAAGTAGCTTGCTGAAATCTTTGAAAAGGAACTGAGCAGCACAGACCCCGGAGTTACAGCCACCGAAAGATGGGAGAATGTACATAAACCATCCACTGTGCAGCCATGGCTATCTTTGGAAAGAAAGTAGCAAAAATAATTGACTCGTTTGAAGGCAAATCTGACGAGATGAGTCCCGTCATCAGGGCCAATAGGGCTGCCCTTGCTGAGTACAAACGTCAGCCAAATGAGAGGAACATTCAGATATTCAGGGCAGCAAGGAGCAAAGTTCAAACAACCCGCTAGGCGCTGAACAAATGAATACTGGATGCACTTTAGTGAAAAAATCAAGACTGCAGCACTCACAGGCAATATCAGAGGGTTGTACAAAGGCATCAAGAAAGCCCTTGAACCCTCTCAAAGCAAAACAGCACCTCTGAAATCTGCAAGTGAGGAGGCTGTCACAGACAGGAGCAAGCAGAGGGGCAGGTGGGTGGAGCACTACTCTGAACTCTATTCCCAAACAAACACTGTCTCTGCCTCAGCCCTGGATGCCATTGATAGCCTGCCAACTATGTACGAACTAGATGAAGAACCCAACATAGAGGAGCTGAGCAAGGATGTCGACAGTTTAACCTCTGAGAAAGTCCCATGGAGTGATGGCATACCACCTGACCTGATCAGGCGGTGCAAAACAAATTTCCTGCACCCACTGAACAAACTATTATGTCAGTGTTGGCAGGAAGGTGCTGTTCCACAGGACATACGTGATGCCAAGATCGTCACTTTATACAAGAACAAAGGTAACAGGAGCGACTGCAACAACTACAGAGGTATCATACTTATGAATATTGTAGGCAAAATCTACGCCAGGATACTGTTAGTATGCCTGCAGAAGTTAGCGGAACTCATCTACCCTGAGTCACAACGTGGCATCCTTACTCATAGATCTACAGTAGACATGATCTTCTCCCTTCGCCAGCTACAGGTGAAATATTGTGAGAAGCAAATATCTCTGTATATCGCCTTCACAAAGGCATTCGACCTTGTGAACAGAGGACTTTTCAGATCCTACACAAGATAAGGTGTCCACCCAAACTATAAAGCATGATCAAGTCTAGTTATTCAAAGCACCGTACAGTTCAATGGCAGCTGCTCTGAGGGCTTTGGCATATGCAGCAGAATGAAACAAGGCTGCATGCTTACCCTAACCCT
>NC_051386.1:39894231-39896731 GCF_015228065.2 Penaeus monodon | reverse complement strand
CACTCTGGAAACATGGTATCATAACACCTATTTTCAAATCCGGCGACAGAGACGAAATTAATAATTATCGACCCATCACTATACTACCAATATCTAAAGTTCTCGAGAAAATAGTTGCAAACCAATTAACATCATTTTTGGAAGAGAATAACCTTATATCTAACACGCAAGACGGTTTTAGGAGTAAACTATCTACCGAAACAGCATTATTAAAAGTCACAAATGAAATTTATAAAAATATAGACAACAACCAGATCAATTTGCTCACTCTATGTGATTTATCGAAGGCCTTTGGCAGTGTCAGCCATGAATTACTTGTAAAGAAACTAACAAATCACGAAATTGAAAATTTATGGTTCAAAAGTTACCTGTCTGCGAGAACACAATCAGTCAAAATCCATGAAATAGTATCATCAAAGCAACCAGTTTCGTTCGGTGTTAAAGAAGGATCCATCCTAGGCCCAATCTTATTTATTATATTCATTAATGATCTGTCATCAATTGCAAAAAACTGTATTCATATTCAGTACGCCGACGACTCTCAATTCCTTCACGCTGCTTCTGTTAACAACCTAAATGAATTGATAGGAAAAAACAAACAGACCCTAACAAAAGCAAAAAAAAAAAAAATACTTCGATATGAATGGCCTGAAACTAAATCCACAAAAAAAGCACAATGTATTTTTATAGGCAGCCTTCAGAACATAGCAAAAATATCCACAGACACAGTTATAGACTTCCAAGGTTGCTGCATCAAACCCAACACAGCAGTAAAAAATCTAGGGGTACACGTAGATAGATACATGACATTTGAGACACACATTGATCACATCTAACAGAAAAGTAATGGGCACTTTGATATACTTAAATCAAATAAAAAATAAAATACCCACAGAAACAAGAATTGCTCTTATACAAACACTAGCACTTAGTCTCATTAATTACTGTCTTAACATCTGGGGCTCCACAAACAAAACACAAATACAAAGGACCCAAAAACTACAGAACTTCGCGGCAAGAGTAGCACTAGGAAATGTAAATAAATATGACCACATCACACCACATATAAACAAACTAAAATGGCTAAAAGTACATCAGAAATACACCTATGACACATGTATTCTAATCCATAAAATCATACAAGGAAATTACCCAAACTGGCTATTACCTATACAAACAACAGGTAACATAACAGGTGTCCATACAAGGCAAAATAACTCCTTATACATCAGAAGATCGAACACAGAAACCGGGGCAAGAAATATGCAAATCCGAGGACTGGTGATCTGGAACCAACTACGAGAAAATATTAGAAATATCTCCAACAAAAAGACATTTAATCCAAAAGTTAATGAACATCTGCTGAAGTATCAATGACATCAGGCGTTCAAACATCAAGCCAAGCACGATATTTCAGTCTTTTGTGATATTAATGTTTTGTCTAATCTTGTTAAACAAACATTGTATAATATCTATGTATATAACATCTTATTACATAATTTAAACATCATATATGTAAATAGAATTCCCATTGTAATTAATGGAATAAAGTGTTTGAATTTGAATTTGAATTTGAATTTCAACTCTGTCTCTGTCTCTCTTCCTCTTTATTCAAGATTGGCTTCTCGTTGTGATTCTCTAGCGAATCTCTCTTCCTCTAGTTCAGTTCTTTCTCTGTTTGTCTATTCTCTATGTGTGTGTTTGTGTGCGTGTATTTGTCACACTCTCTTTCTTTCTCTCCGCATTTAGATATCTATAGCTCTATCCATCTCTTTTTCTACCTCCCCCCCGCGTCCCTCGTCTCCCTTCCTCTTTTTCATCTCTCTAGACTCCAAAACTCCCTCCCTTAGTTCGCATGAATCACTTTGAATGAGAACCACCAGTCTCTCCATCCAACTAACGAGCCACAACTTCAGGATTCTCTATGCGTTGCCTAAGTGACGGGCCATGATCTTGCTTGGGATTCCGCCTGTCTAACTCTGCGGGCGTGCTTGCCGCATTTCACTATGTATGTGAGTTAGCGATGCAAGGTTCGAAGGCGAATTAATGGATACCTCGTTATATATGAGATTTTCAGTTTTGCAAGGATTTATATGGTAGGTGTCTACAACCTTTTGTTTTTCCTCTCAGTGGAAGAAATCTTGAAAACGTAATTAGGAAATTAACTTTTAAAACTGAATTCAAGGTGAGGCTAAGACGAAGAAAAGTTTTGATTTTTCTGATGAGTTTCGAAACATCTCAGAAACCTGTAATTGCAGTGATTTTGGATGAAATCTCTGCTAACATCAAGTATTTATCAGTTATATCGTCATGATAACTAATTAACGGATAAACAAAAATCAAAATGTTATCATAAATACCATGATGCTGTTGCTGATTACAAGATGCGGATAATAATGTTATTATAGAAATAACAATACAGTAATGAGAATAATGATGAAAATAATAATGGTAACAACAATAATAATGGTAATAATAATGGTAATAATAATGAGAATAA
>NC_051386.1:39889231-39891731 GCF_015228065.2 Penaeus monodon | reverse complement strand
ACAAGGGTAATGATAATAATAATGATAATAATTATAATACTACTTCTGGTAATATTGGTAATAGTAGTAGTAGTAGTAATAGTAGTAGTAGTAGTAGTAGGGGTAGTAGTAGTAGTAGTAGTAGTAGTAGTAATAATAATAATAATAATAATAATAATAATAATAATAATAATAATAATGATAATAATAAAAGTAATAATAACAATAATAATAATAATAATAATAATAATAGTAATAATAATAATAATAATAATAATGATAATAATGATAATAATGATAATAATAATAATTATAATAATTATAATAATAATAATAATAATAATAATATAATAAGTACATAATGATAATAACAATAATAAATAATAACATGATAATGATAACAATAATGTAAATAAAAATAACGATATTATAATAATAATAATAATAATAATAATAATGATAAAATAAATAAAATAACGATAGTAATAATAATAATATACTAATAATGATAATAATAATAATAACAATAATAATCAATAATAATAATAATAATAATAATAATAATAATAATAATGATAATAGTAATAATAATAATAATAATAATAATACCACTAATAATAAGCAATAATGATATCATTATTATAATCAATAATAATGATAATAATAATAATAATAATAATAATAATAATAATAATAATAATGATAATGATAATAGTAATGATAATAATAACAATAATAATGATAATAATGATAATAATTAGACTAATATACTACTACTACTACTACTACTACTACTACTACTACTACTACTACTATTACTACTACTACTACTACTACTACTACTACTACTACTACTACTACTAGTGATAATAATAACAATTTTAATTTTGATGATGATATTAGTAATGATAATGATAATAATAGTAATAACAATAGTAATAATAATATTGATTATGATAATAATAGGAATGATAGTAAAGATAATTATACTACTACTACTACTACTTATGTTGATGATGATGTTTCACTACTACTAACAATGATCATAATCATAATAATCGTTATGATGTTGATATTGATAATAGTAGAATAATAACAGAATAAAAAAGGTAAAAATGAAGATAAAACAATAGTCATAGGAAAGATAATGATAATCATAATGATTATCATGGGTACTGAAAATGTTAATTATTGGATATTAGATGTCAAATAGATATTAATTCAATAACAAGAACAGCAGTAATAAATAAATACAAAAACCATTAATAATATGATACCAACGCTCCTCCTCCTCCTCTTTCGCCTCCTACTACCTCAATTCCAAATAGCACTAACGGCAATAGTCATAATGATAACAGCAAATAAACTATTAGAAAAATAACAAAGCGAGTCCTGCAGTGACACCTATTACATCGATAATAAAACACGATTATAATTACAATCACAAAAGTAGCAACATCTACTCCCTTCCCCGCCGACACAATCAATATTGCAGAAATCGTCGCGTCCTCAGGCAAAACAAAGCACCCAGATAGCGTGCCTCCGTCCTCCGTCTTCGCACTGCAGTAAATGGCAAGTGATGTTGCAGACTTCACTGGTCTAGAATCAAACCTAATTATTGGTCTTCTCTTGTCTCGTACACCTTTGTAGTTATCTGTACAGCTGACTGTGTTTTCTGAGCAACGTTGACTAACGTGTGTTTGGTGGGGGACGGCCTGAGCACGGAGATTGTTTTTTAACTCTTTTTCTTTACTCTTTCTTTTCTTTGCTTCTCTCTTTCTTTTTCTTTCTGTTCGCATTTTGCTTTCCTGCTGTCTTTCTGTGAGTATCTATTAATCCATGCCGTTACCTCGTTCTCTATCCATGGTAGGTATTCCTCTCGCTCTCTCTCTCTCTCTCCTCCAACACCTCGCTAAATGGAAAAAAAAAGAAAATTGACGCAGGGGCAAGAGTATACATGCTGGCCGACAAAAATAGCTCCATAAATGCGAAACAAATTTATTGAGGGTAAAAGAAAGGACAAGAGGAAATCCCCGATGAAAAGGCACAGAATTCTAAAGCGATCACTTGACTCAACAACATGCCTTCATGTACCAATTATCTACCTCAGCGTTGCAGCCAATTTGATGACATGCATGTGTAACTTCCGCTGAACACGGCTAAGGGATCTATATTTTATTTCAACTAGACAGTAATAAAATTAATAATAGTATGAATGATAGGTACAACAATAACTGTATTGATGATATACAGTGGGCTGCAGATGCTTGCATAAACATGTATAAATGTATATATATATATATATATATATATATATGATATATATATATAGATATATATATATAATATTATATATATGCATATATATAATAATTATTATATTTATATAATAATATATATATTATATTATATATATATATTATATATATATATTATATATTATTATTAACTTTTCTATATATATATATATGATATATTACTATTTATATATATATAATATTATAATAATATATATATTATA
>NC_051386.1:39871731-39874231 GCF_015228065.2 Penaeus monodon | reverse complement strand
TCCGGGGCGCGGCCTCCTCCCCGGCCACTGAATAATGGTCATCTCCCTCCCGTCGGGCGAGGCGCCGCCCCTCGAGGTGCTGCTTAAGCGATCCTTAATGGAGTCCCACTTAAGCGCTGCTCTCGGCCGGATCCGGACCTATTTGTCTGGAGGAATTTCGACCGCGATACACCTCCTTCAGAGGAAGGGGGAGGGGGGGGGGAGGAGGAGGCAGAAGGTCGGGGTGTTGGGGAGAAATTGACGGGGTAAGGTAGGGGTTGGTATTGGCATCGACGTGTATGGAGGCTAGGAGGTTGAGGTGTCGGGTGTGGGAGAAATGGGGGTTGGGGTTAGGATATTAAGGGGGGGGCAAGAGGCTAGGCTTTGGGGTGTTTAGTACGGGAGAAAGGGGGGAGGAAGGCACTGGTATGTTGGTTGTGGGAAAATAGGGTAGGTTGCAGATGGGCTAAAGAGGTACGGGTGTAGAGGTAGGTGGGGATTAAGGTAAGGGTAGGACGCAGGAGATAGTCGGATGTGGGGGAAAGGGCGAAGGAAGGAATAGGTAAAGGGTAAAAGGAAGGTGTGAGAAAAGAGACGTGAGGGAAGAAGTGTGGGGGGGGCGAGGCCATTGTATATAGAAATATAGATATGATTAAATGGGATGTGTGATCGATTAAACAAATCAAGACTGCGGTAGAGTAAGATAAACCACGAGAGCAAAAGAAAGGAACTACATACACGGAAAAAGAAGAGGAAGGGAATTAAGAGAGAAAGAAAGAGAAAAAAGAAAGCGACCCTTGCGTGTGGCCAGGGATAATGCTGCCATGCCCAATAAATTGTTATAACGGTTATATAAAAGGAGAATTCTTGGCACAGTTTAGCATAGAAAAATGCTATCGGTCATTTGAAAACATGTAAATTATATATGCGCGCGCGGGTGTGTGTGTGTGTGTTTGTATATGTATAAAACAATGCAACAGATAATGAAACATATCCTCATCGTTAATGCCTGAACTTGCAGCCAGTGACCAAAATGTTCTAGATACGACTGCAAGACAGTGATAAACGTTGAGACACCAAATAATGAGAATTTGTCTTGGAGACCGCGTACGGCACGGCATTCGAGGGAGTCTTCGCGAGAGAGTCCAAGATATTCTTCTTTTTGTGCGTGTGGAGGGATAAAGATCAGAGATAATGAATAAAAGATTATTGGTTACTCTTTACCTTACTTTTTTCGAAGGCGGGGATAAGAGAAACAAGAGGAAAACTGCTTAATTGAATTCAATCGGATAATGAGTGTCATTTGAATTTACAGTCGCCGGAAATATAGAAATTATGCATCGCTAGGTCGATATCTCTATTCACACACACACACACACACACACACACACACACACACACACAACACACACACACACACACACACACACACATACAACACACACACATATACACACACACACACACACACACACACACACACACACACACACACACACACACACACACACACACACACACACATGTAGAAAAAATATTAATTACAACTTACAGTACACCTATACAGTGCTCTTATTTCCAAAATGAAGCTATCATTATGTCAAATATCCAATACTAAACACAATAAACATGAGTATTGAATTGTCATATATTTGCATAAATATCGGCATATCTATTCTAATAGAACCGCAATTATAGTGACAACTCAAGCCAAACGATTAGAAATAGAACTATGGTATTTCTGTATCTGAATAATATACAAATATTCAGTGAAACTATTTAGCTGACTCATTCGTTTCCTCATGACTTTACTGATTTGCTTATTCATTCTTTTTTTCAAATGTCAGCTGACGTGAAATATTTTGTGAAACCGAGATATTCTTGCTGTTTCTTACAGTTATACATAATGAAGGTTATCATTCATACTGAATTTGATTATGATAGCGGTCACGAACGAGGGAAACAGTTTTCCTCTATCAAACCAAATCTCATTATTTATGCACAAAATTGGTGGAAAATGATAATTGCTGTTGATGATGGAAAGCATAACATTTATAGCAATGAGGATACTGATTACGCAATAATAATGAGGCTAATGATGATAAAGACAAGTACAATAATTGCAATTATGAAATAATATTGATAATGATAACACTGACGATAATGCTGATAACAATGATAATGACGGTAGTAGTATAAGTGATTATTATGATGATGGCGACGGTAATAACAAAAATGATAGCGATGATAGTAACAACAATAAAAATGATAATACTGATAATGAGGATGAGGCTGATAATGATACAAATAATGATAATAATAATGATAATTCTTATAATGATCATAATCACATTCATAAATCAAGAGCATCAACAACATCAATGATATTAGTAACATTTACATTAAACAATGAAAAAGAATAATGATAATGATGATAATAATAGTAATAATAATATTAATATTGTTGATAATAATGATGAAAAGGACAATAATGATAACAATAATAATGATAATAACATCG
>NC_051386.1:39851731-39854231 GCF_015228065.2 Penaeus monodon | reverse complement strand
AGGAGGGCATAGATAAATAAGGAAAGCTAAGAAGGGAGGGCGGGAAGAAAGAGAAGGTTTCCCTGGGTAATTTCCTTTCCATTTTCTAATTTCTACTGTAGTTAATCGTGTGTAGCTGAGAGTGAGTCTGAGATTTTTACTCGAGTACACTCTGACCAAAAGCTATAAAGGGAAGTCATGCTTCCCTTAATAATCTTTGAATCTTAAAAAAAAACGAAACAAAAATTAATGATAAAAATCACATAGAAACTCGCGGGAAAGAACCGAGTCCCGGAAATGAAAGAATTCCCGCGCAGGGCACCGCCGCCCACGCCTGCCGCGAGAGGGAGCTGCCAGACCCACACACCATCTCGAAAGACAATACCGAACTAAGTTTTGGTCCCGCGATCTCGCTTTTTCATCATTTTTTTTTTCTTTTGCGAAGTAGTTATCGGGAATCTGACTCCCTAGTAATTGAATTCAGTGAATAAACTTAGATGTAGATAGCGATTTCATCTCATTATACGTCGGACGGGTTCGGGGGAGGAAAGGGGACCTCTCTCTCTGTCTCTCTCTCTCTGTCTGTCTGTCTGTCTCTCTCTCTCTCTCTCTCTCTCTCTCTCTCTCTCTCTCTCTCTCTCTCTCTCTCTCTCTCTCTCTCTCTCTCTCTCTCCTCTCTCTCTTTCTCTTTCTATCTCCTATTGCTTTATACTGACGCTTATATATTTCTGTATGTTTATATTCTTGCATTTCTTTTCTTTTGCTGATTTCCTGCTCCCTTCCTTTTCCTTCTCCCTCCACCTTTTTGTTTCCTTTATAATTTCCTTCGTTCCTTCTCCCTTATCTTCATATATTCCTTCATTCATTTTCCCCATCTCTCCCCCTTCCTTTCCTCTCCCCTTTCCCCTTCCTTCGTATATTCATCGTCTCCTTTGACCCTCCTTTCTTTTGTCCCTATATCTATCCCTTCTTCCTTCTTTCTCTACACCCCCTTTTGACTTTATTCCAACCTTTCCTTTTTTACTCTTCCTTCTTCCCTCCTTATCCCCTTCCTTTCCCCTCCTCTCCTCCGTCCTTCACCCCTCTTTCCCTTATTGCTTGCTCCCTCTTTTCCTTTACTCTCTCCTTCATCCTCTCCCTTCGTTCCTTCCTCCTTCTCCCCCTCCTTCCTTTCTTATTTATTGGTAAATCTGAAAGGATGTATGCATGCTTTTGTGGTTCCGAGGAGATACTTTAGGATTCGTTCCCGACTATATTTCAACCCGACGAAAATCAGGAAAACATACGTGTCTTATATACTTGTTTCTGTGTATGTAAGTATAAATATATACGTTTGTATGCAAGTGTGAGTGCAAGTGTACATATGCGTATGTGTGTGTCCAAATAGGCTTATTCTTTTAAATGCGTGAGCATACGTATAAGCCAGAGCAGGTGAATAATGTCTTTTTTTTTTAACTAGATGTCATGGTCTATAAAGAAGTTGTACATTAAATTGCGGCCGTTCATTTCATCGCAATTATTTAAATCATTTTGTGGATATTTTATTCCACGTCCATTAAACACACAGCGCTCTGCCAGAGAATGATAAAAAACGATTATTTTTATATTTCGCATGAAATTAATTAATAACGTATCTTGTATATCATCGCTGCTGGATGCGCTCGAGCGGCGGCCTCCTTCGTGGAAGCTTTGCCTCTCGCCGACGAAGCTGACGGAGCGAAACGAAGGTTGATGTTCTTTCGATGAAGCCCTTCGTTCCTCTGTTATGCGAATCTCTCTCTCTCTCCTTCTTTCTCCCCCCCTCTCTCTTACGATCTCTCTCTCTCTCTCTCTCTCTCTCTCTCCTCTCTCTCTCTCTCCTCTCTCTCTCCTTCTCTCATCTCTCTCTCTCTCTCTCTCCTCTCCCCTCTCTCCTCTCTCTCTCTCTCTCCTCTCTCTCCCCCCTCTCTCTCTCTTCCTCTCTCTCTCTCTCTCTCTCACTCCCTTCTCTCTCCTTCTCTCTCTCTCTCTCCTCTCTCTCTCCTCCCCCCCTCTCTCTCTTACCCCCCCTCTCTCTCTTACCCCTCCCTCTCCTTCTCTCTCTCTCTTCCTCTCTCCCTCTCCTCTTCTCCCCTCTCTCTCTCTTTTCCTCCTCTTTTCTCTCCTCTCTCTCTCTCTCTCTCCCCTCTCACCCACGGGACACACAAAACATACTCTCTCACTCTGTCATTCACTCACTCACTCACTCTCTCTCTCTCTCTCCTCTCTCTCCTCTCTCTCTCTCCTCTCTCTCTCTCTCTCTCCCTCTCTCTCTCCCCTCTTTCTCCCGCCTCTCTCTCTCTCTCTCTAACTACTATCTCACTCTACACTCTCCTCTCCTCCTCTCTCTCTCTCTCTCTCTTCCTCTCTCTCTCTCTCTCCCTCTCCCTTCTCTCTATCTGTCTCTCCCTTCCTCTCTCCTCTCTCCTTCTCCTCTCTCTCACCTCCTCCCTCTCCTCTCCTCCTCTCTCCCTCTCTCCTCCCTCTCTCTCCCCTCCTCCGT
>NC_051386.1:39834315-39836815 GCF_015228065.2 Penaeus monodon | reverse complement strand
AAAACAAAACGCTAGAAGGAGAAACATAAGAATAGAATAAACGAGAATAGAAAAGCAGGTAGAACTTCATCAGCGAGAAGCGACTCCCGGAAATGAGCGCGAGGACCGCCCACGCAGGACGCGAGAGAGGAGAGCCAGACGCGCAAAGCATCTCGAAGGGCAAAACAGAACTTACTTACGGCCCGGTGATCTCGCCTTCTTATTATACTTTTTATTGATTTCTCTTCTTTCTCAAGGTAGTTAGCGAGCTCTCTCCCCTTCTTTCAATTCTTCTTCTTCCTCTTTCGTTTCTCCTTTCCGTTCTTTTGTATGCTTTTTATTATTATTATTATTATTTTTTATTCTTTAGTGTGATATTAAACGTTTGAGATATTTTTAGGCGTGGCAACATTACTTGTTTTTATTTATTTTTCCTCTTTCTTCCGAGGTGCTAATAATCCGAGGTTCCCAGCGGACACAGCCCAAGTTTTCGGTCAATAAAAAAAATCTTCGTTTTCACGTAAGTACAATGTATTTTGTCGACAGCGTCCTCTATTTAGATAGAATCCCTTTAGCGATAAGTTGATGATATCAGTATTTTTTATACCTATAACAGTCGACGAAATGTGAAAGTTGGCTAAGATACACTTAACATGAGAATAAAAACTTTACAAAGCAAGATATGCAGAGAGAGCGTTTCGATTAATTCTTCATTTGAATATCATTTACATCGTTAATCCTATTCTTGCCGTTTTAACATGCAAACACTGGTTATTAATTGAGACGCATCGTGTTTCCAAACCACTTCTCATATCTATTTCTAAACGAAGGAAAAAATATTTCCACTTGGCAGTTTTCACACTGATAATCTCCCCCTTTATTCTCTCTCTCATCGTGTTCTCTTTTAAGAACATTGGTAGACCTAACGCACCCCTTGCCGTCATAATGTAGTTTGTCTATACAAGAGACGTGTGAGAGAGATAGAGAGATAGATAGATAGATAGAGAGATAGAGAGGGAGATAGATAGACAGATAGATAGAGAGATAGATAAATAGATAGAGAGAAACAGAGAAACAGAGGGAGAGAGACTGACTGGGCTTGCATGTGTTAGTGTAGCGCTTCCTATATTTTTCTTCGCTGTTTCAGTATAATTTTGTTTTAACATTTTGTGTCTTATTGGTAGAGTATGGTCATTTTCCTTATTTAATTTAGGCCTAAGAGATGTCCATCTTAAGTACTACTTTCATAAATAAATAATGTTCGTTATATGGTTTTGGTTTACGTTAACATGAAAACATCCAAATAGGTAAAAGTAACTTAAAAATCTAAAATTAGAGTAAAAAAGGGCAATGTACCCCTTTAAACCCAACCAAAAGGTAAAACTTAATTAAACTACCATAAAATCAAGGCCATAAACGACAAAACAAAATAAAATGAAAAAAATTAAAAATACGATATTCAAATTGATAAAAATAAGTTATAAAAAGGGTTCTAGAAAAGCTCAAAGTTACGGGTTTTGTATTTTACTGAAGGAGTGGCAGCTTACACAAACATAACCAGTATTAATCATTATTATATTTAAATATTTGCCGTCTCTGAAGTTTCCGATGTTATGTGACCGCCTCACAATACGAAAAGATATTATGAAATATGACCACAAAAGAAATACACAAAACCGCAAAGAAAACAAGTTTCTCTCTGTCTGGCTTCTTTCATGTCTGGGGCCTGAGTGGCGGTTCCTCGCTGTTGTTTTTGCCCTGCGCGTTTTCACCTGCGCAGTGACATCAACGCACAACGGTAAGTAGAGAAACAGTGCTTTTTTCCCTTCCGCTAGGCCACGTGCCGTTTCAACCCCAAACCGACGCAAGGTCTATATATATATAAGGTCTCGTCACTACGGAGTTCTGAATGGTAGGCTTGGGGGAAGGAGATAATAGAAAACTGTAGCAAACTAAGCAAACACTAAAGTAATTTTAGATGCTGGCTCATTCCGAGGATTTGCACAACTCTTAATTTTATAGGCGATGATTAACAGCGATAATTAATGGGCATATATATGTTATAATAAAGAATTAAAATGAACAAAGAAGACATGGGATATGAATTATAATATTGTTATATATCATCAAGGTATATGTAAAATCGAAACGCTTTCGACGAATTTATTATAAAAAAAACAAAAGGTAATATATATATATAAATATATATATATATATATATATATATATATATATATGATATATGATATATGTGTGAGTGTATGCATATATAAATATATAATATAGATATATACATATAATATATATATATATATATATATATATATATATATATATATATATATATATATATATATATATATATATACATACATACACACACACTTACATACATTCACATACATATATATGTTAAATGACAATAAATACATAGTCTCTAGTGTATAAATATTGCATCTAACTACTTAACATGTATGAGGTTTTGCAGCGTTTGAGTGCACCAGTCAACCATGCGAACGGA
>NC_051386.1:39809315-39814315 GCF_015228065.2 Penaeus monodon | reverse complement strand
ACTCTTTCGCTTACACTATAGAATTCCACGATATTATTTTCTAAGCATTTGTGAACTAAGAAATCTACCCCTACTTCCTGCGTGCTACCCTAGGAATTACCTGTCTAAAAGAGCACGTGTCTGTCATTTAGTATCTTCTGTTCTTTCACCCAGTCTTCTAACATCACAGAGTCCTACAACATCCCATTTAATGAAAGAGAGTTCCTCAAGTAATGCTAGTAAGTCGGATCCAGTTCTTATGGTCCTTATATTATATGTTCAAAGGATCAACAACGTGGGCGGCCTGTCTTTAAAAGGAGATTTTTAGCACCCTCTGCTCCGGAGTGATCCTAATCGCGGCTCCTTCGGGTAATGAGGGCCGCTGCCCTGGTTGTGTAGTCATGTTTTTTTTATTATACATTATATATTGTGTGCTGATTTCGTTTATGCATATGTACACCAAGTGCAGGCATAGTTGTTCACCTGCATATGCCCTTTGTACAACGCATATCTTTATTTTCGTGCACATGAGCATGTAAGCACAAACCTTTACACATGTTTCTATGCATATGATATACATACATACTCCTACATTGTACACTACTCATATGCACATGCATACATATATATAGACATATGCGCACATCACATACACTACATATGTGTATACACACCTACATATATAGAGCTGCAGCAGAAGGGTTGAGGGAAGGAGGTGGGTGGTGGGGGAGGGGAGGATTTAGGACGATATTCGAATGGGTAAGGATGGGGTTTCGGGTGAGAGGAAGTCAAAAGGGTGATTTTGTACCTGGCAGTTTTCGGTGTCACATTCCTTAGTGGTTGCTAAGCCTACCTGTGTGCGCCCTCTGCTGACCGTGCCACGAGTTGCGGGGTCACCGTTTGGTACTAGATCGAGGTGCCATCGCTTGAATTATGCTTCGTTAATGCCTAGTTTATCTGGCGGATCTTCTGTTGAATGGCTGATTTTACTTGTTGCTTTATGGTAACTATGTTTAAACCTACTTAATTTTGTGATGTACTGTACTAGTAGTTTGGCTGTTCCTTAGCGAATCTACATGGGTAAAACTGTAATACCCGTGTGATTTGGCACTATTACTCGTCGTCCTATGGGTATGGGGACAGGTGATGCTTGGCATTTTTTTTTTTTTTTTTTGGGGGGAGGGATGATTATTATCTATTTTTTACCGCAGTTTCCATTTTCTGTGGCACTCTCGATGAGCATTGGGACCGTATGAACTTATTTAGCACGGTAATGGAGCCTAATGTTCCTATTGACACTTCCTGGCACTCCTTTTAGCTTAAAAGGTCTACTTATGCATGGTCCAATAATGGATTTCTAGACTTGTGAGGCGTTTGGATGAATTATTTGTAGCACTATCCCAGATCACTTCTGACTCTCTTACTCATTGCCAGATATATATATATATATATATATATATATATATATATATATATATATATATATATATATATATACATATAGTGTGTGTGTGTGTGTGTGTGTGTGTGTGTGTGATGTGTGTGTGTGAATGTGTGTGTGTGTGTGTGTGTGTAAATACATACATACATATATATATAATATATTATATATATATATATATAAAATATATATATATATATATATATTATATATATATATATATGAATATATATGAGGAGAGAGAGAGTGGGGGGGGGGGTAGAGAGACAAAAATATGAACAGAGACACCAAACCTTACTTTTCGAAGACCGCCGCCGACATAGCAAAAAAGCTTACGTCTGCTGCCATCTTTTCCAACACTCTTTCCAACCTTTTCTTTTCCAGTCTTCCAGCTGATGCCCTCCCCACTTCCCTCTCTCAATAGCTCGCCTTTCCCTCTTCCAGTACGTGATTTTTGTGTTTTCCACCTCTTCAGCCCTACTGCCCTCTTCCACCTAACTCCCCAGGTTCCCTTTTCCACCCCTACTTCTCTCTACCAAGGCCCTTTCTACTCCAGTTGCCTCTTCTCCAATTCCCTCACATCTAGTGCATTCACCACCCCTCTCTCAATTCCGCTTTCCTCTTCCATCACTCCCCTCACTTGTATCCCCCTCCTGCATTCTCTCTTCAACATCTGCCTCTGCCGCCCCCACTGCCCCCTTTCCATCTCTGTCCATTTCTCACTTGCAACTTTTTCATTTCCCTCCTCCAGCATCCCATCCCCATTACCGAACCCCTTTACATACTTATTCCCTTCCATCCCCTCATTTCCCTCTGCCACCTCCGCTTCCCTCTTCCAACACCTTCCTCATTTCCAACCTCCTTCTCTCTCCGCTCCCTCTCGCATCTGAATCCCATCTCCCTCTGACACAGCCCTTCCCTTTTCCAACATCCCCTCTTTAATTCCAACTTCCCCTACGCTTCCTCCACTGTAACCCCATTTCTCTCTGCCACCTTTCCAACATCTCCTTCCTCAGTCACGCCTCCCTCCCTCCACATTCCCTCTTCCACATGAGCCCCCCCCCCCGTTTCCCCTAGACACGGCAGCGGTCGCACGTCCAGCACCACAATATCGACAACCGCTTACGGTCAAAGGCGGAAATTCCTGGCTACTAAATGAAATAGTTTAGTGCGCAGAGTTCATTCACTCAGGGCAGAAGCCGCCGGCGGGGATGGTGGGAGGGAGGGGGGTGTTGGTAGGCGTTCAGGGGTCGGGTGGATAGCGTGTGGGTGGGTAGGTAGGTATTAGGACGGTGGTGGATAGAGGGTAGTTGGTGGATGCGTGAGTTGTAGTGGTGGGTCGGTAGTCGTGTTAAGGAAAGGGGGAACATGGGGACGTGGGTAGATGGGTAGGTGGATGTGGGTATGTGGGTGGCGGTAAGGTGGGTGGGTGAAGGTGAACCCAGGTGGTGGGGAGTGGAATGGCAGGGGGATATGGGAGTGAAGGTGAGTGGTGAGGAGTGGGAGAGCATAAGGTTGAAGGGAGGTGGATGGCGAGGAGTGGAATGGCAAAGGGAGGAAGGGGGAGGAAATGGCTGGTTGGGAGTGGGGTTGCTGGCGATGGGGAGGAGGGTGAGGAGGGGGATGGCTGGGCAGTGGGGTGACGAGGGTAGTTTTGGGAATAGTTGTAAGCGGAGTGGAAAGAGTAAAGGAGAAGACGGTGACGAGATGAAGGGGGAAAAGGAAAAAAACGAAGGATGATGGTTAAGAGAGGTAGAAAAATAATACTAAGAAGGATGAAGGTTAAACAGGAGAAGAAGAGACAGCAAGAGATAAAGGAAGGAGGAAGAGACAAAGAGAGAAAGTAATTAAGAAAAGTGAGGAAAGGAAGGACACCGGAAAAAAATGGAAGAAATACACAAGGAATAATAATAAAAAAAAAGAAAATGATATATGGAATAAAGTGTACGAGCAAGGAAGGTGGATGGAACAGAAGAGGAAGATCAGGAAAGGCTTAAAGAGTAAAAAGGTAGAGAGAGGAGGGAAAATATGAATGGAAAGGCTTAAAGAGTAAAAAGGAAGAGAGAGGAGAGAAAATATGAATAATGTTAAAGAAGTTAAGGGGAATAAAGAGGAGGAGTAAGAAAGACGATAGGAATAGAAAAGAAAAGGTAATAAAGGGACTGGAAGACAGGAAATTGAAAAGGGGGTTAGGGTGGGGGTGTGGGGGGGAAAAGGAGGATATGAGCAATGGGTGGCGGGAGGGAAGAGGGGGGAGGGGGAGGCATGTTACAAAAGGATGCTTTGAACAAAGGAGAATAAATAACGGAATCGGAGGAGGCGAAAGAAATGAAACAAGTCAAACGAAAAGAAAGAAACACAAAGAATTGGAATGATAGCGACATATAAGGATGATAAACATGATTGATTCCCATAAAAAAAAGAAAAACTTGACGCACAAATTACGATGAGAAACCGTTATCCAGAAAATGAAGGAAGGTAAAATAATAAGTGAAAGGGAAACAGCGCAGAGAAAGAGACAGACGAGGAAGACCAAGAAGATTAATAGGTAAGAAAAACAGAGACAGACAAAGAGGAAGAGAGGGAACGGGGGGGGGGGGGCAAGGCGAAATAAAGGGGGTTGAGGACGAGGGTGGGGATGAGGGGGGGGGGTATCCGGCGGAAAAATAATGGTCAGCTAAACTCTGCGCCTTAACTTTATGGCGTGTGTGTGTGTACGTGTATGTGTGCGTGTGTGTATGCGTGTGTGTGTGTGTGTGCGTGCATGTGTATGTGTGTGTATATATGTGCGTGGTTGTGTTTGTTTGTCTGTTTGTGTGTGTATGTGTGTGTGAGAGGATGTTAGTTCGTGTGTGTGTTCATATCCGTGCGAGTTTAGATGTTCTTAAGTCTGTCAGCTTGTATGTGTATTGTATAAATGCTATGGAAGTATACAAATAATATATATATATATATATATATATATATATATATATATATATATATATATATATATATATATATATATATATAAAGAGGTATGATAGCTTCATGGGATGATATTAAAGTCCAACGATCCTTATTAGGGAAAGGAGACAAGAAAAGAAGGAGGAGGAAGAAAGAGTCCTGATGAGATAAAGAAGAAGGAAGAGGAGGAAGAGGAGAAGGAGGCTGAAGAAGAAGAAGAGGAGGAGGAGGAAGAGGAAGAGAACAAGGAAGAGGAGGAGGAGGCGGAAGAAGCAGCAGCAGGAGTAGAAGAAGGAGGAGTTGGAGGAGGAGGAGGAGGAGGAGGAGGAGGAGGAGGAGGAGGAGGAGGAGGAGGAGGAGGAGGAGGAGGAGGAAGGGAAGGAGAAGGAGGAAGCAGCAGGAAGAGGAGAAAGAGGAAGAGCAGACGGGAGAGAACAACAACAACAACAACAACAAAAAGGTGAAACGATGATCGAAAGCAGAAAAACAAAATAAAGCAAAAAATAATGTAAGTGTTAACGATAAAATTATGAATAGGAGCACGTAAAGTCACGAAAAAAATCACTTAAAAAGTAGAGAGGAAAAATACAAAATGTTCAAAAGTAAAGATATGCCATACATTGAAAAGGGAAAA
>NC_051386.1:39796815-39799315 GCF_015228065.2 Penaeus monodon | reverse complement strand
CTGTGTTTGTGTACGTGTGCGGCCGTGTGCGTATGTGTATGTGGAGTTCGATAAACAAATAGATAAACATAAAGAAGTGGACGAATAAACAGAGATGCAGAGAGAGACAATTTTTTTTTTTAATTCTCGTTCCGTGCGATTTAGTAAACTTGTAAATACGTGTGTCTAATGCCAGACCAACTTTTCCCTTCAGAATCTGATACACGTACTCAATGAATAGTTTCTGCTTGATAATGAACTGGATCCATAAAAATACAGCAATGAACCATGGCATGAAAATGAATAGCCGTACACACAGTCGCAACGGGGAAAGTATTGCGTGCTCAGGAGTACACAACATTTTATTTGAACAAAAATTTACAGGTCACGACTAGAATGAGTTTTTCGAACTGTTACTGAAATAGCTTATTCGTTTTTACTTATATATATAAATCATTAAATGAAATTCTGTTAGAAACGTTAATAAATTAATAACCCTTTAATAACCCTATTGATTTCGACATAACCTTTATTTTATTTGTACTACCATTTGATATTCGTGAATTGCCATTTGAAAACACTGAAATCAAGTTTGTTGGAATGTCAATTTTTTTATGAATGAACGCACTAAAGGTCACGATGGAAAGAAGGAAACATATAAAAGGGAACTAAATAAAATAAAATTAGTTTAATCATTTGACTTTCCGATTATGCAATCTTCATCAGAATACAGTATAAATAGTAATAAAAGAATAATAATTAAAACGTCTACCAAGTTTGTGAGGAAAGATTAATTACAGCAAATAAAGGCAATTTAAGATAATTGTCACCGAGGTTTTCAGAATAAAATGTATGTAGTTCCAATAGGTGGAATTCGGATGACGTAATCAAAACCAGGACCAGTGGTGTCACACCACAAATCCTTATCTATTTACGGATGCAGTCAATTTAGATAGAATATGACAGTCATAAGAGCAAGTTTTGCATCCTTACTGGAGAAGGGAAACGAGAAAGGTTAGACGCAGAGCCATCTATTGTCGAAATCGTTGGAGAAACTTTTGCGCTTGGTCACCGAAGTCGAAATGGGAATGCAGTTTCCTTTCATTGGGAAACCGTTGCCCTTGTCTCGGAAATTAAAGGAGACAAATATGACCATAGAGGTAGACAGATCGATTGATAGATCAAAAGACTGAAAGACTGATCGATAAATAGACTTCCGGAGAGAAAGAAAAGGAGAGAGAGAGCAAGGGAAACAGAAACCCAAGTTCTGTTCTTCTTCTAGAAATGTATATCCCGTACGAGAACAAAGCATGCACTGTGTTAAGAGTTTTGTTCTGTTTGATATCACGTAACTGCTCTTAAAGAGAGGATATTATACGCTATTAAAAGCTGATAACGATAATAATAAAAGTTTAACACGCATATAAAACTTCGACAATATTACCCTTAAGGCCTCCGACTATTTTCATCTTTGGGGGAATATGCTTTTATTTTGCTGATATTGAACGTAAAAGACAGGTATAGATAGAGAGAAGCAGAAAGAGAGAGATAGAGAGAGAGAGAGAGAGAGAAGAGAGAGAGAGAGAGAGAGAGAGATAAGAGAGAGACAAAGAGAGAAGGGAGACAGAGAGAGAGAGAGAGAGAGAGAGAGAGAGAGAGAGAAGAGAGAGCAATAACATTTGCATTCACCTCTTACTGAAAGACAAATTATTAGGAGCAAAAAGGAGAATTAGAAACAATGATCAAAAAACAGGAAAACAACAGATAACAAATCAATACCTGCATTTGGGTGCTGTTGTGCATACTTCCATTACAGTAATCTACCAGTTCATCAATTTGCTTTTATTTCTTTTCATATTAGTTTTCAGTACACTGTGGAATTATCATGTCAGTCAGTCAGTCAGTCAGTCAGTCAGCTCAGTCAGTCAGTCAGTCAGTCAGTCAGCAGCTCAGGTTCAGTCAGCTCATTCAAGTCAGTCAGTTCCTGGATGACATATCAGATAGACAGATAGATAGATATTATAGATAAATGAATATGCTATAGATATATAGATAGATAGACAGAAGACAGACAGATAGAGATAGATATAGATAGATATATATTATATATATCTATAAATTATAATATATAATATATATATAATATATATATATATATATAATTATATAAAACAGGATAAATAGATAGATAGACAAATAGAGATAAATATATAGGAAATAGAGTATATATATATTAATAAGATAGATAGATAGAATAGATAAATAGAAAGCGTATAGGTAGTGAGATAGACCAGATAAAGAATTATAGGTAGATGATATACTTTTATAGAGAAGAGAGAGACAGAGAGAGAGAGAGATAGAGAGAGAGGGGGAGAGGAGATGGAAGAGAGAGGAGAAGAGAGAGAGGAAAAAGAGAGAGAGAGAGAGAGAGAGGAAGAGAGAGAGAGGGGAGGAGGAGAGGAGGAGAGAGAAGAGAGAGGAGAGAGGAATTGAGAGAGAGAAGATAGAGAGAGAGATAGTA
>NC_051386.1:39764315-39766815 GCF_015228065.2 Penaeus monodon | reverse complement strand
GGTATAATGATAATATGATGCTGGTTATAACAACAAAAATAGTAAAGATAATAACTGTAATATGAGCTGGATCCTTGGAGGCTGGGTCGCTTTTGCAGGGATTGCGAGAGTGGAAATAAGCGGATACTTTCTCAATTGCAATTACGAAGGAGCAGATCTTCTGAGATCAGTGCAATGGGCGAGTGTTGCTCACTTGGCTGAATTATGGCCTTCTCATTTGTTAGGCTTTATATATGTTTATTAACAACACACAACACAAACACAACATCAACACACACACAAACACACACACAACACACACACACACAACAACACAAATAATATATATAATATGAGTATCCTTATGGTCTTAGATTAATAATATAGGATACTGTGTTTCATGTGTGGGGGTCTTGTGGTAGTGCATGTGTGTGTGTGTGTTGTGTGTGTGTGGTGTGTGTGTGTGTGGTGTTGTTGTGTGTGCATTATGTTGCACACACACACACACACACAACACACACACACACACACACACACACACACACACACACACACACACACACACACACACACACACATATATAACTGCCGCGATGGTCCAATAGATAGAACAGTGGCCTCCGTTCCTCATGGTCCCGAGTTCAATACCCCGCCACGGCAGTTGTAAAAAATGCCTGCGCTCGACTACTGGCTCGAGCCTGATCTCACGGTGAGAAAACGACATATCACCTTGAGAAATCAAACGCAGGTGCCATAAGGGAAGTCACTGCCGTGGCATAGGTGGTAACGCGCTGAACCGCGGTTGATTAGGAAGGGCATCCAATCAAGCAACGGTGGTACTGCCAAATGGCCTCTCAATAATAAATTGGGAAAGGCCTAGATCATGCAGTGGAAAAAAATGGCTGTTGAACAAAGAAACAAAAAATCTATCCATCTGTCTATCTGTCTATCTATCTATCTATCTACCTATCTATCTTTCTATCTATCTTTCTATCTATCTATCTATACATATAGACAGATAGATAAATAGATATAAATATGTATACGTTACATATACAAATATATGTATATATAGACAGATAGGCAGACAAATCGATATATAAATAGACACACACACACACACACACACACACACACACACACACACACACACATATATATATATATATATATATATATATATATATATATATATATATATATATATATATATATATATAAATCCAAGGTTGAGTATGCAGATCAATTGAGGGCACCAACGCCCCTTTCCTCGCTGCAGCCATCCTCTCAAGTTTCCGTACAGATTCGGGATTTCCTGTTCACGTAATGCTCCTTGTACTTCGAAATTACTCCTTTAAGACCCGCCCCTAATGACTTTCATTTGATTACAGGGGCGGTGGTTTTCTGTTGCTATGGCTAACGCTCTGTTTTCAAAGGAAGAGGGTAACAGTTTTGTTTCTTATGATGTTTAATTTGTCTTTATCGGTTTTGCATTATGATTGGTTGATGTGATTTGTACTTGTGGAAGTAACTTTTATACAGGTATATGCATTTGGTGATGGATCTTTGATTTCCTTCATTATGATTATATGTTTTCATAAACGGTATATATTGCTGAGCATGTAATTTGTATCGGATGAACAGCTGTTGATAGATATTGATGACTTTAATGAATTAATGAATTCAAACCACAGATAGCTTCCAATAAAGAATTTTACATAATATAGACAGGTTAATAATTTCATGTGGGTAAAAAATAAGAAAAGAAATAAAAAAATATATAAAGAAAAACAACAGCAATATGACGAATTTCTTTTTTACGAGTTTAGTTCAAAGAAAACTTTTCTTTACGGTCTTGCAGGATCCATAAAGCCATTCATAATTGGCCGCCATTAAATAGAGCAACAGTAGGTGATTCGTCATTTTATCATCGGTCGTTATGTTATTAAATTGCGTTGTAGATGGAGCTGCAACGGCTATGATAATTAGTTGGAGCTTTGTCCTAAATTGAGGGAAGAAAAGATACATACCCCCCTCCCCCACACACACACAAAGGACACAAAACCGTGTACGTATACACTCGCATATGCACGCATCCTAATAAGGACAACAATGCCGTAGGAGAGGAGACAACAGAGAGACGAGGGAAGAGCATAGCCCACAAAAAGGAAATTCCCGTTCAGAATATTCAATTTCTTTCAAACATACTAAGACATGTGGATAACAAAGACAGAAAGATAGCCTTATCATGTGTGGCCATAGGCAGCGCATCTGAGAAAGGGATCTAATTTCATCGTAAATCCTACCGAACCATGTTCTGTGGTTGCATGTGTCTTCCAAGCGATACGGATTTTCGAACTTAAGCCTGTATTCCAGAGGAACTTTCCAACTTACGGCTTTAAAGTTTCGTTATGCCGCCCTAGGCTCTATTATGGAACATAACTACCCTAGAAGGCAGCTTAAGTTACAGTTGTGTGCAATAGCATTAAGACAGTTAGTTAAGAAGTGCACAAACTTGGAA
>NC_051386.1:39724315-39729315 GCF_015228065.2 Penaeus monodon | reverse complement strand
TAACTAATGCTTTGAAGCCTGTCGTTAATGCGGATTGTATCTGACTACTTTGAATAACGTTGCTCTCAAAGAGTGGAATTAAAACCCGGCTTCGTTGGAGAGCTGCTCTAGAAAGAGAGAAAGAGAGGGCGAAATAAAATGTAATCATAGCTTGTGAATCGATGTTTGATTATCATTTCGTATCTAACGAGATTTCCGCTAATGCGTCGCTGGTTATTCCTGGTCTGAAATTCAGAATCATTCCGGAAAACGCATATTAGATTGAGCAATCACGCGTCAGCTCTTTGCAAACGTACATTTAATGAAATCAGAATTGAAGGATATTGTCACTATACAAAGGCTTGTTTGAATTTATTGCTTGTTTGCAATGTATTACTTGTCATATCCTGTTCGCAGCTAATTGAATAGCAACTATTATAAGACTCATAAATAAGTCAAAATGGACTTAACATATCTACCGCTGAACTGATAGCAAAACTTAAAAAGGGAAACGAAAGTTGGTACTCATTTTGCAGATAATGTTGCACTTAGCCATTATCATCCTTTTCAGTTCCAACTGTTCGGTAATAACCAGTCATTTGTATGAGTAAGTGCCTCCCATCTACATAAGCCACTTTTATGTCGCTCCATAAATACAGTACTGGCAAAACTCGCTTAGGGTAGCAAATATCATGAGTATCACAGAACGATGCAATATTAGACAAAAACCATTTGTTAGTTGCGCGGAATTCCTTGCTTTAATACATGCATGATGTGTCTCTCTTCTCATGTAGATACCTTCACTGTGTACTTGCTTTACCCTAACCTTCTGAACCGAAGCAGCTCCAACAGTGGCAGGTCTGCAGGACGTGAAATACCCTATTCGTCGTAGAGGCTCAACCTGCAACGGCACGCGCAATATCCACGCTCATTCCAGCAACAGTTTTCCGTATTACGTAACAGCCTTCCTCCAACGTAACATCTCGAGCACAGGCCTCGCTATCAGCAGTTGTTCTCCCTAAACATCAAACTATACAACGTGGACCGATTGTAACATCCTACTTCAAGAACATACATGGTTATTGGTGACTTTCTTCCGTCTCTCACAAGATTGCAGGATGCCTTTTCGCTTCTCTCAGTTTTCTATTTTCGTCTCTCCTTCTACTCTTTCTCTCTAGTTGCTTGTGGTTCCATGTTCGTTTATTAGTCTACTTCTCCCTTTTTGTAAGTCTTCAAAGAACGGCGAATTGGGAGTATTTCACAACTTTTTAACCCGCAATAATGCTAAAGATAAAGATTAATGTAAGTTCATATCAACTGTAAATTTTACATTGCTTCTAACTAACGAATTTGTATATACAACTGCACATCAAATAACGTAATATGCAGCGAAGCATTCATAAAAAAACGAATGAACCCGAAATTCACTCCCTCGTAACAAGACGCCAAGAGCAAGCAGGAGAGGCGGAATCATTTGCTTGTGGGTGAATGCATATATTTTTCCTATAAAGATAGAACTACAAATGTCTGGAGCAACATGGTGCTTTAACGACCTCATATTTTCTCTTTTATGTGTTATATTTCTCCTTTTTTCTCTGACTCCCATCGCACTTTCTCTCCTCTTGCTATGTCCGTCTGTCTCGCTCTACCTAACCCTTAATTTTCTGATATTTTTTCCGTCAGTATTTCTCTCTCTCTCTCTCCTCTCTCTCTCTCTCTCTCTCTCTCTCTCTCTCTCTCTCTCTCTCTCTCTCTCTCTTCTCTCTCTCTCTCTGTCTCATCGTTTCTTTACATTATTTTCTCTTCTTTCTTTTGCCCTATCCTTTTGTTCTTATCTTTATAATTCACCTGCCATTTGAAATATACAGGGACATGCCCACATAGACCCCACCATGATCAATATCATTACACCCGTCACCCTCCTTTATTATAACCACCACCTTCAAACTACAACCGCAACCTCCCTCTGACTTTCTTCCTCCTCACCATCATTATTTTCACCAACACTGTCATTATCACAATTATCTTCTCTCCTTATTTTTCCCTCCTTTATTTATATCCATCTATCTATTTATCTATCTCTCTGCACACACACACGCACACACACACACACACACACACACACACACACACACACACACACACACACACACACACACACACACACCGCGACCTCTCTCTTCCTGTTCTTCCTCCTCCTCATCATCATTTTCACTAACACTGTCATTATCGCTATTATCCTCTCCTCTCCCTACTTCCCCACTCTTCCCTCGCCTTCTAGAACATCTCCCAGACCTCGGAACTTTTTGGAATGTCTTGGGGGATTCCCCGTCTGGTCGCTGCCATTACTTCTTCACTAAATCCAGACAGACACGTTTGGTTGTTTGCTGTTCTTCCTGCTTTTATATGAGATCCTTTGACACTTTTCGTTATTTGTTGTTTTCCTTTTGATAGTATGAGTTTCTTAGACAGTTTTGGGATTCGGGGTTTCTTGTCATTTTTATAGAGCGAGTTTCACAACCAGTCGATTTTTTTGTAAAATCTTGTTAAGAATTTAATTCTCCTGTCTACCATGCTGCTCGTTTACACGCTAATGGATATATATATATATATATATATATATATATATATATATATATAATATATATATATATATATATATATATATATATATATATAATTTATTAATTTTAACGGTAGGTTCATGTTTGAGCCGCCGTGGTCACGTCATGATACTTAATTGAGTTCAGTTGTGATGCTTGTGATTGCTTCTTATGGAGTATTAGGTAGTATGGGTTCGCCCAGTTGACGCTTTCCCACGAAGAAGAGTGCCGGCTTTACCTTTTAGGTATCATTCTCCTAATTATCCGGCGCTTGGACACGCACGGGCATGCTGAGTGGCTTCTCCACCCAATGACAAATCGGCAATTGAGGTGAGTTCCTGTTGCTATCAAGGAACTTATATCTATTAGTATCGATTTTCTAAAATTATAATAATATCAGCGCAGGTGAAATATATACGCGACGGGGGTGCGTGTGTGCTGGATGACCCACGCACTCGCTGCGAGATTGGTGTGTGACATTGCAACTGATATTATATATATATATATATATATATATATATATATATATATATATATATATATATATATATATATATATATTACTTTATTTATGGGTGTGTGTACCGTGATGGTGGTGTGGTCACAGGTGGTGTGTGTGATAATACATATAGCTATACATACATATATGTTTATATATTCATATAGATTCTTCTCATATACTCAATATATATATATATTAATATATATATATATATATATATATATATATATATATATATATTATAATATATATATATATATATATATGTATATATACATATATACATAAACGGATATATATATATATATATATATATATATATGTTGACTGATACAAACACACACACACACACACATATGTATCCATAAACATATATGTGTGTGTATGTATATACATATATATGTATATATATGTAAATATATATCATCATCATCATCAAGGGGCTAACGCCGACGGAGGCGCATGGCCGCATCCACCCTTCGCTTCCAGCCACGAGGATCCCTCGAGGCGAGTCCCCAGGCAGGCACACGGTCCATTTCTAATTCCTCGCGACAGGTCTCGTCGAGCTGCCCAAGCCATGATCTCCTAGGTCGTCCCACAGGTCTCCTCCACCCAGGGTTGTCTCGCAGAGAGACAACCTGATGGGCAGGGTCGTCCACAGGGAGGCGAGCCAGGTGGCCATATAGCCTGAGTTGGCGATCCTGGATTATGCAAGTAACAGGTCCCATGCCAGTCTCACGGTGTAACCGCCGGTTGGACACATGGTCCTTCTAACTGTACCCCATGATCCGACGAAGGGACTTGTTACAATAGGTACCTACATCTCCAAATGCTCTTGTTGATCGAGTTCATGGCTCCTGTTGCCAGACCAATCCGTCTACTGACTTCTTGGTCTGACAACCCAGAGATATGGACTACACTACCTCCGCAAGCATGGATCAACTGAATGGGTTCCCCTAACAGGCCCCCAAAGTCCTGAATCTTGGTCTTGGTCCAGGAGACCTCTAGGCCTAGGGGCTTCGCCTCATTGCTTAATGCATCAAGAGCCGCCACCAGTGACTCCAAGGACTCAGATAGGATGGCAACATCGTCGGCAAAGTCAAGGTCTGAGACCTTGATATTGCCTAGTGTTGCTCCACACTGACTTTGGCTAGTAGCCCTGCCCATTATCCAGTCCATACAAGTGTTGAAGAGTGTTGGTGCAAGGACACAGCCTTGCCTCACCCCTGAATTAACAGGGAAGAAGTTCGACATACCCCCACCACACTTTACAGCACTTTCACTACCAGTATAGAGGCTTGCTATCAGGCCAATAATCTGTGTCGGAATTCCCCTGAGTCTCAGGATCTCCCATAGCGATTCCCGATGCACCGAGTCAAACGCTTTCTTGAGGTCGACGTAGGCTGCAAGCAACTCACGACCAAACTCACGATGGCGTTCCACAATTACTTGAAGCGCTAATATATGGTCTATAGTGGACTTGCCAGGAATAAATCCAGACTGCTCCGGTCTCTGATGCCTCAGTAGGTGGTTGCGGATCCGTTTCAGAAGAATGTGGGCGAGAACCTTGCCTGGTATGCTGAGCAGTGTAATGCCACGGTAGTTGCTACAATCCCAACGATCCCCTTTCCCTTTCCAGAGAGGGATGACCACGCCCCTCAGCAGGTCAGGGGGCATGGTACCAGACTGCCAAATGGCAGTCAGGACTGCATGCAGGCCCCGAGCCATAGGTTCACCCCCAGCCTTTAGAAGTTCAGCAGCGATATCACATATGCCTGCAGCTTTCCCACTCTTCAGCTTGGAATTCGGCATCCTAACCTCTGTTAGGGTAGGAGGTCCCTCGCTGATGGGTGGGTCAGGCACAGGCACTGAGACATCGCTTGCATCCAAGCTAACTGTTGGAGGGTCCACCTGGT
>NC_051386.1:39714315-39719315 GCF_015228065.2 Penaeus monodon | reverse complement strand
ACCCTGTCGCAATCCTTGTTTGACTTCGAACCATTCTCTTAACCCATAAGTGGTTCTTACAGCAGCTTGTTGTTGGTCATACATGGCTTTTATTAGTTGGATGATGTGTTTTGGAAACTTCATATCGTTCATGTTATTCCAGAGGATATCGTGATCAACAGCTTCAAAAGCTTTCACATAATCGATGAAACACAGGTATAGGTCTTTTTGATGTTCTCTGTTTTTCTCTATGATCAATTTTAGATTTAGAATCTGGTTTCTGGTACCTTTTCCAGGGCGAAAACCTGCTTGTTCGTCGGCAATTTCCTATCTTAACTTAAAACTTCATTCTTTCAGCAATAATTTCAAAAATTTTGCTGCTGTGACTTATTACTGCAATTGTCCTATTATTTTTGCATTGGAGTGCGTCACCTTTTTTAGGTATGGGAGTAAAGATTGATTTGGCCCTCTCTTCTGGCCATCTTCTTTTATTCCATATTTTTGTACAGAGTTTGTAGAAGAAGTTTTCAACACTTTCGCCAGCATTCTTAATTAGTTCTGCTGTTATTTCATCTATTCCGGGCTCTTTTATTCTTTATTCTTTTATGGCTTTTATAACTTCGTCTAGCAGTGGCGGTGGTTCATCTTCTTTGTCTTTGAATTAATTAATTTTGTTGTTAGATCTTTATTCTTTTTGTATGGGTTGGAACAATATTGATTCCATCTATCTTTGATTTCTTTTCCATCACATAAAACAAGTCCATCTTCAGTTTTGATAGGTCCATTGTGGGTTTTAAATTTTCGTGTGATGTTTCGTACTCCTTGGTAGAGTTCTTAAGTTGTCTTATTGATAGAAAGTTTTCAATTCTCTAGAAATTTTCAGTTAAATATTTTTCCTTATTTTGTCGCAATAATCTTTGAATTTGTGTATTTGTTTTTGAAATTACTTTTTAACTGGATTATTGATACCTTTGATTTTAGGCATTTTCTTGTTTCAATTTCACTTAGTGTTTTTCAGATATCCAGGGGGAATTTGTCTTTTCTTTTGGCGATAATTTCTTAAGCAGTGTCAGCAGGAGTTTTTTTCCCTTTACCCACAACTCATTTGGTGTTTTATCATCTTCACTTTGTTTGAGTATTTCAAATTGTTTGACACTGTAATTCTGTAATTGTTTTCAAGAGTTTGTAGTCGAGCTTTAGAGGTGGTGTTGGACGCTCCATTTTGAGTCTTATTTGAAAGTCGATAGTTAGTAGTTGGTGATCACTGTTGCAGTCGGCACCAGGTCTTTCTTGGCATTTTTTATGCAACTTTTCCATTTTTGGTTCAGCACAATGTAGTCAATTGGTTGCGTGTTCTTTTGTCTGGTGAAAACCACGTGTACAAGTGTCTTGGGTGGTGTTGGAACAATGTATTGGCTATAACTAGATTATTTGTACTACAGAATTCAATAAAATCTTTACCTCTTTCAATTATATCTCCAAGGCCGAATTTTTCCACAGGTGTCATTTGTAGATATTTTTCCTATTTTGGCTTTGAGGTCCCCCATGATCACTTTACATCTCTGTTAGGGATTGTGTCTAAAGTATCTGGAGAGAGTTATAAAAATTTTCCATTTCTTCATCACTTGCAATATTGGTTGGTCGTAGCATTGTATAATACTATGTTATGAGGTTTGCTGTATTCTGACTTTTAAAATGCGATCATTTATTGGGCTGTACCCAATTAGTGCATTTGCAGTTTTTTTCGTGAGAATCATAGCAATTCCGTGACTATAATTTCCCTTTTTTTTTCCAAAAAAAGAAAATGTCTTGTGTTCTTTGTTTTGAAACTTCCATTACTTTTCCAATTGGTCTCACTTATTCCCAGTATTTGAATGTTGTATCTATCCATTTCGTACAGACAGTATGCAATTTACCCATCTCTTTCCCTTTCCTTACGTTCCACGTTCCGAATTTTTTAAAGTTTCTTAATTGGACATGTTTCTTTATCTTCTTTTTCTTCCAGAGCATGTTTAAATTGTCAGCCCGGTTGCCCACTTACTAACGCGCCCCTTGATAACCCACGCGACGGGCGATGTGGGATGAATTATCATTTCTGATTTTAAACATTGGTGTAGAGGTTTTTCAGGAGAAAATAAAAGTTGAGTGGAATCCAACTAACTAGGAGGAACTATTTGCCGCTTAAAACAGTTACACTGTATACGCCAGGGCATATCATTTGGTGAAACCAGTAATCAGTAGAACTGAAGGTGTTTTCACCAGATATCCACTGCCCTGCTGCCGACAGTTTCACCCCACCGTGGTATAGGGAGTTAATAGGGTGGTATCCTTGTTTAAGTGAACCCCAGGTGCAGTTTATTGTTTTTACCAGGACAAATATATATTATATATATATTTTATATATATATATATTCATTTTTATATGCATATATATATATATATATATATAATATATATTATTATATATATATATATTTTTTTTTTTTTTTTTTTTTTTTTTTTTTTTTTTTTAAAGGGAGGTTATGTTGAGCCCCCGTGGTCACAGCATGATACTTAATTGTAGTTTTCATGTGTGATGTATAAAATAATATATATATATAATATATATATATATATATTATTATTTATATAAAATTTTATATATTTTAATTATATATAGTATTATATATATATATATATATAATATATATAATATATACATATATATATATATATATATATATATATATTATATAAAATTATATAATATATATAATAAAAATATATATATATATATATACATATATATATTATATATATATATATATTATATATATATATATATATCGCGCGCGCGTGCTTGCGTGGTGTTTATTTACCTTTTTCTTTTTTTTTTTTATTTTTTTTTCCAATTTTTTTAAACAATGGACATATGGGCTTAAGAAGGTTTATTGGGGTGGCTTCAATTCATTCCTCTTGAGCATGTGTACCGAAAGTATCGTAGTCACAGAAACAGATTTAACCATATTCTCTTTTACTACTTGTATAGATGTATATATATGTAATATATATATATATATGTATATATATATATATATATATATATATATATATATATATATATAAATATGTGGTGGTGTGTGTGTTTGTGTGTGTGTGTGGTGTGTGTGTGTGTGTGGTGTGGTGTGTGTTTGGGGGTTGGGTGTGTTTTGTGGTTTTGTGGTGTGTGTGTGTTATGTTGTGTGTGTGTGTGTGTGTGTGTGTGTGTGTGTGTGTTTGTGTATGTGTGTGAGTGTGTGTGTATGAATAAATGGTAAAACAAGTAGATACTATGGTAGAAAAACCCACAATGCAAAAACTTTTCAATATATCTAGTTTTTGCATATGTATATACATACATACATATATAGCTATGTATGTATGAATATATATAATATGTATGTAATATATATATATATATATATATATATATATATATTGCGTGTGTCTGTGTATGTGTGTGTATGTGCAATAAATAAAAAAGTTGAGGGGGAAGAGCTACAATTTCTTTTTTTTCTGTTATTTTTCCTGATATGTTGTATTAGAGTAATTGAGATTAGAATTTCCTTTATTATGGTTAACCCTTAAGAATTAGGTTAATTGTTTTCATATAAAATTTAATATATATGTAATATAAAAATGTCTTCAGTGAATGATTGATAACGGAAATATTATATTTAATCTTTATTTCTGGTTTACCACATAGAAAAAAAATCATACGCAGAGGAAGAAAAAGAAAACTTTCAGGGTGAGGGGAAGAATATAATTATATAATCATATATATAATTTAGTTAATTCAATTTGTTACAATGGTTGTTCTTATGTTTGGTGTGGCGGACTGACTGTTTGCTACTAAATTACCCTAGGTGTGCAAGGAATGGCTGGGCTTACCATCCACTGGCAGCGAGGGCTTTGAATGTAGGCTAGACGAGAACGCTACCACTACACCATACAGATATAAGGATAAACAACATGGATGCAGCTGCACTTACAAAATAAAAGCAAACTTATTTACGCCTTAAAAGAATTTAAACTGTTGTAAGGTGTAACAGTGATATTGAAGGAAAACAAAAGAAATACCTGTTTTTTTATAAGGGTAGCTGTAATATGATATGTATGTATATATATATATATATATATATATATATATATATATATATATATACATATATATATATATATATATATATATATTATATATGTATGTGTGTGTGTGTGTGTGTGTATGCATATATATATATAATATATATATATATATATATTATATATATATATATATATATATATATGCATATATATGTGTATATGTATATATATATATGTATATATATGTATATATATATACATATGGGGACGCGGTGGCCGAATGGTTAGAGCGTCGGACTCAAGACTGTCACGACGGTAATCTGAGTTCGAGGGTTCGAGTCACCGGTCAGCGCGTTGTTTCCCTTGGGCAAGGAACTTCACTTCGATTGCCTGCCTAGCCACTGGGTGGCCAAGCCAGCTCAAGTCAGTGCCGGGTAAATAGAGATGGTGACTCGATAAAAAAAAAAAAAAAAAACACCGGGCGGAAGGCAATGGCAAACCACCGCTCTAAATTGCCAAGAAAAATCATGGAAGCCCATGATCGTCAAGGCCGCGGTGGCCGAATGGTTGGAGCGTCGGACTCAAGACTGCCGCGACGGCAATCTGAGTTCGAGGGTTCGAGTCACCGGCCGGCGCGTTGTTCCCTTGGGCAAGGAACTTCGCCTCGATTGCCTACCTAGCCACTGGGGGGCCAAACCAGCCCAAAGTCAGTGCTGGTCCGAAGCCCGGATAAAATAGAGAGAATGATTACCTAAAAAGGTAACACCAGCACTCTCCGTGGAAAGGAACTGGGGACCCTACCACGTACTCATTCCAAGAGCATCACAACATGAAAACTACAATTAAGTATCATGCTGTGACCACGGCGGCTCAGACATGAACCTACCGTTAAAAGAAGAAGATATATATATATATAT
>NC_051386.1:39681815-39691815 GCF_015228065.2 Penaeus monodon | reverse complement strand
GCCAAATAAATTTACCCTTAGAACCTTAAAAAAACCCCAATTTACAATTTTAAACCAAGCACAAAATTTTAAAAACATCCAAAACAGAATTATTTCCCTGAAATTCAAATTCCCTAATAAAGGAAATCATAGAAGGGGCTTTTAAAGCAAAGCCCCAAAACTCTAAACAAAAAATTTGTAAAAATAGGATATAAAATATCGCAAACAAAAACAACCATAATTTCCAAAAAAAGGGCTATAAATAAAAAGAAGAGGGAAGATGTAGGAAATTAAATACCCCAAAAAAATAAACGTTTTGGGGATGCAGCCTTAAAGGAATTTGAATAGGAGAAATAACGTATCAAAAGAACGTGGAGAAGTACATAATAAAAGAAATCATAAAATAGGGGGTTTAAAAACGGGGTTTCTAATAACAAACCTTATAAACGGGAAACCCCGAAAAGCCAAAATAGAATTATTTTGATAAAAAAAAGGGGGAAGAAAGGACTAAAAAATAAAATAAACCCCATTTCTTACTTAAAACATTAAACCATACACTGATCCTGACCGTTGGATTCTAAAATCCAAAGGAAAAGCAGGTTTTCCAGGGTTTCTAAAAACAACCCAATCCCAACCCCCAAATAAAAGAAAAAATAAACAAAAAAGGGGCCCCTTTTAGGATCAATTACGAAAACTTTTTAGCTTACAAATACCCCAGTCTAAACTATCCGACCGGGGTGATTATTTAAAAACTTGAAAATTCAAAGTGGACCAAAAACCAAAACTCCACACGAAAACCCAAAAAAATTAAAAAAAGATTTAGATAGGGGGTACCATTCACCCGTTTTAAAAAGCTTTTGAGGAAATATTTAAAAAAAGTAGAAGGAATGGAAAGGGTAAAAAATTGGAAAATCCCCTAAAAATCAAATTTTGGGGAAGAATTTTTGGTTTTCCAGGGAAACGAAAAATAAAATAAAAGATGAATAGAAAAATCTAAAATTACATGGATGAAAAAAAAACTATGATAGTTCAAAATAGGAGAACGATACTTTACAACAATTTTGGAGAGGGGAAATTTTTATATACCGGGGCAATAAAGAAAACACCAAAGGAGAAAAAAAAGCGAACATTGGCTTGAGCCCGCAACCATAGCATTTTAAAGAGGTTTCCAATTTTAAAAAAACTTTTTTAAACCAAGGCCAATTAGATTAAAGGACAGAAAATGGACTCAAACAGCAAAATAGAAAAATTGGCTAAAAAGAAAAATGGCAATAAAACAGTTATATAAGAAGGCCCCAAGGGAAAAGAAATAAAACTGGGTTATAATTTTAAAAAGGGCCAGGGCCGGGGACAGACAAGTTAACGAAATAACAAATTTTAGCCGAGATGAAAACAAAAACACAAGACAAAGGGGAAAAAAAGGGGAACCAGCTGGTAGATCCTATAGAGGGAAGCAACCAGTAGATGGTGAGCGTCGAATTGGGGGGTTTGAAAAACAAATTAAAAACCAACAAATGTAAGTTTGGCAGCAAGGCAGTGGTTTTGCAGGCTTTATATGAATTTGTAGTTAAAACCCAGATTGAATAGTCCTCTGAAAAAGGGGGGGTTAGCCCTATTAAGGGAACCGGGGTTAAAACTTAGGGGTTTTTTGCATTTTTATAGTCCTGATCTCCCAAATAAATTTTTGGGACCACGGCAGCCCGTGTTTCCTATAATGATAGAGATTTTTTTTGTATTTTTATATTATAATAATATAATTTTATAAATATAATAAAATTTTATATATTTATTCAAACCCCCCAACCAACAACCAACCACCACACCCCCACACACCAACCCCACACAAAAATATATATATATAAAATTTTATATATAAATATATATATATAATTTATTATTAATATATTATATATATTTTATTATTTTTTTTTTTTTTTTATTATATTATATTTAATATTATTTATATAAAACTACACAAAACACCCCCAACCACACACACCAAACTTATTTTATATATTAATATATATATATAATATTATATAATAATATTATTTTTATTTTTAAAATTTTAAAAATAAAATTAATTTGTGTGTGGTGTGTGTGTGTGTATGTGTGTTTTTATAATATTTTATTATTTAAAATTTTATAATAAAAATATATATATATATATTTATATATTATATAATATATAACTTTTTATTTATTTTGTGTTTTTTTGTGTGTGTGTGGTGTGTTGAGAGTGTGTTTGTGTGTGTGTGTGTGGGGTGGGGGGTTTGCGGGGTGTGTGCGTGTATGTTTGCGTGTATGTGTGCGTGTATGTGTGTGTGTGTGTGTGTGTGTGTGTGTGTGTGTTGTGGGTGTGTTTTGTGGGTGGTGTGTGTGTGGGGTTGTCGTGTATGTTGCGTGTATGTGTGCGTGTAGTGTGCGGGGTTGTGGTGGTGTGTGTGTGTGTGTGTGTGTGGTGTGTGTGTGGTGTGTGTTGTGTGGGGTGTGTGTTTTAAAATAAAAAATTATTTTATTTATAAAATTTATTATATATATATATATAATTAGTTTAAAATATATATATATATATATATTTATATATATATATATATATATAAAAAATTATTAAAATATGCACCACACACAAACAAACAGACACACACACACCACACCCACACACAATACTATCTATCTATATACTTAAAAATTATATATATATATATAATAAATATATATTAACATCAATATATAATATAATAATAAAAATTTTTATATAATATATATATATATTTTAAATATAAAAACACACTATGTGTGTGTTGTTTTGGGGGTTTGTTTTTTCGTGTGTGTGTGTGTGTGTGTGTGGTGTGTGTGTACACCCACACACGTACCACACCACCATACAGCACATACCAGCGCCACCACACACATATCTTCTACTTCTTCTATCTAACACACACACACACCAAAAACACACACAAAAAAAAAAAAAAAAATATATAAAAAAATTAATATATATATATTATATATATTTTATATATATATATTTAATATAAAAAATATATTTTAAAATATGTTTTTGAAACACCACAACCCCAAAACCACACACACATATATATTTTATTTTAAATATATGTGTATATGTATGTACACACACACCACCACCACCACACACACAAAACCACACACACACACACACTCACAACACACACACCCACACACACACACAAAAACCAAACACACAACAACACACAAACACACAACACACAAAACCCCCCAACACCACACAAAAAAAAAAATATATATATATATATTAAATTTATATAAATAATAATTATATATATATATATATATAAAATTATATATATATATATATATATATACATATACACTATACACAATATGGAAATGTAAATATTTTACACTATTTAACCTGAAGATTGGGTTACGTATTTCTTATGTGCTTTAAAAATCCTTTTTTCCTTGGGATCCCTATTCTTTTTAAAAAAGTTTGGGAAAATTTAAATATTTCGCAGGGAGTGATGTATCTGACCGGTTTCAAAAATGTTTTATATCTTCCATGGGGAAAAAGGGTCCCGTAAAAACCACTGCCTGGAAGATACCTTTTCATTCCGTTATTCTAGTACATTTGCCGCAAAGAAAACTGTTCCATTTCGTCTTCGTCAAGCTGTTTTTTATATACTGCTACAGGTTCAACACAATTTTTACGTATCAAGTTTTCTCCTTGCAAGCCTTCTGATGCCCTTTTGGGGAGATCTTCGTCAAAGGCGATGATGGCGCGAAGGTGGGGGGATGAAACCCCTTTCAGTGCATTACTCTGCCCACACCATAACCGTCCTTGGGGATGTCGTAGTTCTGAGGCTGTCATTTGATGGTAAAGGGATAACGGGTCGCCAAAAATTACAAAATCCACTCATCTCCAAGGTAACCCTGCCGGTGTTGACGGTGATTAGAACGTTTATGGAACCTTTTTGGGAAAAATACATATATTACACACACATTTTCCCACAACACCCACAAACACACACACCCACACACCACCACCATAATATATATTATATCTTTTATTATAATACCCTATATATTATATGTTTTTTTTTTTTTTCTGTATTATATATATATAATATATATTTATTATAAAATATTTATATTACTATACAATTCCACAAACCATATTGTGGGTTAAAAACCCACACCACACACACACCACACACAAAACACACCCCCACCCCACACCACACACACACACACATATATTATATATATTTTTATATATATATAATATATTAAATATTTATATATATATAATATAATATCTTTTATATATTTATATTATTTATATATTTATATTATATATGTATATAATTTTATAATATAAAAATTATATATATATTTATTTTTATATTTCTATATAATTTTGTGTGTGTGTTGTGTGGTGGTTTGTGTGTGGTGGTGTGTGTGTTCTGTATTTTCGTACCTAATTGTGTATTATATATATTATATATATTATAATATATATATTATATTTAAAAAACAATATAATAATTATTAAGATTAAAAAAAATTTTATTATATATATAATATATATTATATATATTTGTATAAAATAATATTTAATATACAACCACACAACAACCCCACACACACCCACACCACCCCCCCACAACCAACCCCAATTTTAAATAATAATAATTAATCTATTTTTTATATTAAAATATTTAAATTATCAAAATGCAAGGCAACCAACGCCGCTCTAAAAGCAGTGGGCCCCGATCGCCCGCCTTGTGGGCAGGGGCCTGAGAAAAGGAAAAAACCTAAATATAGTTGGGGGTTTTGTGGATATATGGTTTTAGAAAATAATGTAATAGAGATTGTATCATAAAAAAAAAAAGGGAAAAAATTAAATTGAAAAAAATGAAATTTATGATAACTCCGTACGGGCACAAAAAAAAAAAAAGAAAAAAAACATACCAATATATTTTTTTTTCATATACCAATATTTTAATATATAAAATATATTTTATATATATATTATATATATTTATATATATATATTTTTTATATACCACAGATACAATACAAACCACCCATATCTATATTAAAATTTTATTTCGTTATTATTATTATTATTTTATCTATTATTAAATTTTTATTATTATTACACACCCCTCACAAAATACAAATTTTTATATATATTGTTATATATTATATTTTTATATATATATATATTAAAATATATAATATTATAAATATATATTTTATATATATATTATATAATATAATCACAAACGAACCAACACAACACAAACAAAATGAAAAAATAAAAAAAAAAAAAAAAATAAAAAAAAATAAAAAAAAATTTCACACACACACACACACCCACACACACACACAAAAAAATAAAATTATAAATATATAATTTTATAATATATATATATTATATATATTCATAATTAATAAAAATATATTTAAAAAATATATTTTAAAAAATTTTATTTATATATAAAATAATATATATTAAACAAACACAAACAACACAAGGCCAAACAACACAATACACACACACAAAAAAGTTTTCTCCCAACAATACACAAACCACCCAAAACAACCCCCCCAAACCCACCCATTAAACAAAAACACAAATACACCCACAAACCCACCCACCCCACCAACAAAAAAATTAATATATATTATATTAAAAAATTTATATAAATTAAATTATAATTACTCCGCACACATAATTGTTGGAACAACCCCCAAAAATAAATTGGGGTGGAATTAAATTACTATTTAAAAATCAAAAAACCAACAATTATAATAAAATTTTCTATATCTTTTTTATTTATATCTACTTTACTTCTTTTGTACGAAGGTGTGTTAAACCCGGAAAGGGTGTGGGTCCGTGAAAGCCCGGAGACGGGTTCCCGGCCCTCCCTAAGGTTTCACGATCTTTTAAAGGGCCGGGAAAAAGTTACACTGTTACGAAGTAGCGGGTCCCGCTAGTATCCCTCTTGGACCCCACTAATCAACGGGGTAAAATAATACCCCCTCATGGTCAGGACGCCAAAATCCGGGGTGGGCTAGGGAAGGAAAGTGTGGACAGGTTTGGGGGCCCCCGACGATATCGAGGAACTCACGGGCGACCCCTCTCCGAACACCCGGCACGGGGATTTTAGATGAATACGGAAAACAAGGACCCTTTTCCCGGGCAATTGAAATTTACAGTTTTATGTTGAAAATGGCGCAATGTTGATATTATGTTTCATTTTTATTTTTAAAATTTCGATAGGGATATTCTTCCCTTTAGAAGTTTTTTTTTTTTAATCATTTTAATTATTTTTATTGTTTTTTTCCCCAAGGGTTTTTAAAATTTCTCGGGGGAAGCACGGGCCTTTCCTGAAGGAATTTTTACCTTTCAACCTCTATTTAGGATTCCCACTTGTTTCATCCCCTTGCGGGAGGGGAGGTGAGCCCAGGGTTTTAAACAGGAAGGGGGATACAGCCTCCCACTTGCATAAATCCTGCTACGGGCCCCCCAGATGCGAGTCGGGTAGTGGCATTTGACAATTAAAACGTGAGGTGATGTCCGTGATAAATATTATTGGGGTTTTGGTTTTTAAAATTTATTTTATTTTAATTTTTTGGGGTTTTGTTTATTTATATGAAAAAAAACGAAAGAATTCTTTCCTATGCCCCTACAGTTCAAATTTACCTTAGAGAATTTATTATAAAACCCAACTGGTACAGCCTTGGAGGAATTGAAAAGTTAAATTTTTTAAACACGAGGTAATAGTTTTCGGGGTTCCGGGAAAAGGTTTTCGAACGGTTTTATTTTTGTTTTTTTAAAAAATAGAATTTTAAATTTATTCTCGCCCTTTTTTTTTAACACCCAAAAAGGGGAATTTTACTGGGGTTATGAATATTTTTTTTTTACTTTTATAAGCTTTTCAAAATTTTTTTTGATTACTGGGTTTTTAAATAAAATGATTTAAAAAAAGATTTTTCCAAGGGGACGTACCCCTCTCTTAAAAAAAATTTTACCTTCACCTTGTCACTTGAATTCCCCTCTTTTTTTTTAACATATTTTTAGGGGAAAATATACCCAATAAAGGGGGGAAAATTTTTGCCGTGAGGTCGGACTTCGGGGGGGAAAATTCCGAACCCCTTCACTCCGGGGTCCTCGCCTTTAACTTGAAGGTAGGTTTTTTGCAAAATTTATTATTAAAATTATTAAAAAATTTTATTTAAAAAAAAAAAAAAAAAAAAAAAAAAAAAAAAAAAAAAAAAAAAAAAAAAAAAAAAAAAAAAAAAAAAAAAAAAAAAAAAATTTTTTTTTTTTTTTTTTTTTTTTTTTTTTTTTTTTTTTTTTTTTTTTTTTTTTTGGTTATTGAATCTTTTAAATGAAATAAACTTTTGTAAAAATTGGATTTGATGCTTTTAGACTTCATTATGCGTCCCCTCAGCTTCAAATTCTAAATTCCATTAAGAGAATTTAATTACGATATGCCAGAAGTTCTGCCTGACAATGCTTTTGGAAGGACTAAATGCAGAGTGAAAATATAAAGCACAAGAGGAATAATTTAAAGAACGTAAGGGTGTGGCCAGGGATGGGGTCTTAACGTAAACCGTGGGATTGTTTTTCTAGACTTAGATGGGCACGAGTTCAAATCCATAAATCTGTATCTTCAAGTCGACACGCACTCCATCTCGGGCATAACCACGCAAAACGCAGTGTTAACCCTTGAAGTTACCTGTACACCTACACTTAATTTCTATAACTTCGTTCACGCCCTTCTGCATGCCTCTTACTTTACGAACATATGAACTTGCGTTCCTGGATTAATTAACCATGCAGCTAACGATTTCGTACCAAGGATCGACAGTTATTCATAATACTTATAGATCATTACACCGACACTCGACCTATGGCTTTAGCCTTATCATAATTCATTTAATCATCCTTGTAACCTAGAGTTCTAGTAAAAACATTATAAACCCAGTATTTATAAAGAATTGTGCGAGATGAGAGTCGGGATCCGTCTGAAGGAGAGTGATCACAAACCCTCTTCACTCCCCTGACTTCCTCCCCCCATTTAACTGTGAAAAAAGTTAAGGAAATCAGCCATATATTGATATAAATTATCTAATTTCATTTATTGTATTTTATTAGCTCTATCAGCCTTTCTCATTATTGCATTGGTATACCCCCTCCTAGAAAAAAAAAACGAAAAACAAAAACATTTTAGTGGGGTTTGTCAAATCTGTTTTCATCTCTCTGTATACTCAAAACACACTTAAAATTATAAACAGTATATCTTAAATTTCGAAGCAATAACGAATTTGACTAAACTGAACACACACACACGCACACACATACATACATACATAGACATATATATGTATGTATGTGTGTGTGTGTTTGTGTGTGGGCGCGCGCGTGCATATTCGTTTATATTTGTATACATTATATAAATATACAAGCCGCGGTGGCCGAGTGGTTAGAGCATCGGACTCAAGACTCGCACGACGGCAATCCGAGTTCGAGGGTTCGAGTCACCGGCCGGCGCGTTGTTCCCTTGGGCAAGGAACTTCACCTCGATTGCCTGCCTAGCCGCTGGGTGGGCAAGCCAGCCCAAGTCAGTGCTTGTCCCAAGCCCGGATAAAATAGAGAGAACGATTACCTAAAAGGTAACACCGGCACTCTCCGTGGAAAGGAACGGGGGACCCTACCACGTACTCACTGCAAGAGCATCACAACATGAAAACTGCAATTAAGTATCACGCTGTGACCACGGCGGCTCAAACATGAACCTACCGTTAAAAAAGAATAAAAGAAAAAATGTAAATATATATGTATGTATATATATGTATATATACAACCAGACAAATATGCATGTATGTATGAATATTTATACACATCCATAAACATATCCTTTTAAATCTCTATCTATCTGTTTATCTACCTATGTATGTATATTTATACATACATACACACATGTGTATAAATTATATATACATATACAAATATGTACATACATATATATAAGTATATATATACAAATATACATATATGCATATATATAATATAATATATATATATATATATATATATATATATATATATATATATATATATATATATATATATGCATATATAATCGTGTACATATGATTATATATATAACGATATGTATATAATCATATATATATATATATATATATATATGTTTCATCATCATCATCAAGGGGCTAATGCCGACGGGGGCGCATGGCCGCATCCACCCTTCGCTTCCAGCCACGAGGATCCCTCGCGGCGGGTCTCCAGGCAGGCCCACGGCCCATCTCTACTTCCTCGCGACAGGTCTCGTCGAGCTGCCCAAGCCATGATCTCCTGGGTCGTCCCACAGGTCTCCTCCACCCAGGGTTGTCTCGCAGAGAGACAACCTGATGGGCAGGGTCGTCCACAGGGAGACGAGCTAGGTGGCCATATAGCCTGAGTTGGCGATCCTGGATTATGCAAGTAACAGGTCCCATGCCAGTCTTACGGTATAACTGCCGGTTGGACACGTGGTCCTGCCAACTGTATCCCATGATCCAGCGAAGGGACTTGTTACAAAAGGCATCAAGGTGAGACTCCAAGACACTGGATAGCATCCAGGTTTCACTTCCATAGAGCAAAACTGGCAGTATCAAGGCCTTGAAGACACGCAGCTTGGTCCTTCTGCATAGGTACCGACATCTCCAAACGCTCTTGTTGATTGAGGTCATGGCTCCTATTGCCAGACCAATCCATCTACTGACTTCTTGGTCTGACAACCCAGAGATATGGACTATGCTACCAAGGTATGGAAAACTTTCTGTAACTTTAATGTCCTTGCCGCAAACATGGATCGGCTGAATGGGTTCCCCTAACAGGCCCCCAAAGTCCTGAATCTTGGTCTTGGTCCAGGAGACCTCTAGGCCTAAGGGCATCGCCTCATTGCTAAATGCATCAAGAGCCGCCACAAGTGACTCC
>NC_051386.1:39646815-39651815 GCF_015228065.2 Penaeus monodon | reverse complement strand
GAAGACAGCGGTGTTCATTTCCTGCAGCTGATCATATACGCGCTTCGGGATCTTGCCCTTGCCGCTCTGCAACAACTCCGTCATTTTCTCCTTGCCCATCGTAGGCAGTTGCTCGAGCTGAGGAAGCAGTTTTTATGTTACTTTATTTTTCTGTACTGCTTTTCGGTGTATTCAATCATACAGGCTGCTGACTCACCCCCGAAAACCAGCACACGTGCACATGGACACACTCATACAAATTACACAAACAAACACATGTATGAACATACCAACACATGTATACACACACACGCACGCACACATACACACAAATAAAACTCATGCACGTACACGTTCCCACCAAGATATATACTCACAAACCGATTTTTTCTCTCTCTTTTTTTTTGCAGTGACCAAACTATGTAATCGTAATCGCATTAGTACACGGAAATAGCTAGCTAGACATAAACAATATCATATTTAATTTTTTTTCATAGTATCGCTAATCCACGGTTTTGTAGCCGAATATACTTAGTCTGAAGCTCGGAAACCATTACTGATGGCCAGAAGCTGGAGAAATTAAATAAAAGATAATTGAATAATTGCAATGTATGCTGTCAAGGCCATTATGAAAACAAGACGAAATTTCAAGAAACATTTTTACGTTATTCATTTGGGAGTTATTTCCGGAAAGGATTGTTCACTGTCAGTCTTTTCATTAATGTCCTTCGTTTTATTCCAGTGAGATTATAGTTACACTTCTAGCAGGACGAAGGCCATTACGCCCCATCTGTCTTATAAAATGGTTCGAGTGATAGTTTAGGTTCGTTGAATTTCATCGAAAGCTGACAAGAGAAATTATATATTTAGCTTAGCATATAATACAATTGGAATTGATTCTCCTTCAGGTATATAACAACAAGGAAATAACAAGATATATACCGGTATTCATATAGTATGGGATAATGAGGACAACCGTATGTATCGTTCGGGAATCTTGGCGTGTGAGATGGTATCAAATGAATGACGCAGATCTCCTATGTCCTCGTTAATAGCTCCCCATTCCTCTACGTCATGGTATGGTTATCCTTTACCAAATTGCCATGACACGGTGGCAGTGTCTTAAGTAGGGGGGTTATCTTGTTCTTATCAACTTTTTTTTTGAGACAACAGCTCGGCACTTCCAGGTAGTCAGCAAAAGGCCTCGCCGTCGATAGTAAAGCAGACTGCCAATTTGTACAGACGCTTTACTTTTCATAATAAAGGAATAATACTGTTCTATACCAAAATATTGTTTCAGGACGAAAGAAGGAATTGACAAATATATGTAAACCTATCATGTAGAATTGATAAATATACATATGTATATATTAGCGTGGCATACAAAATAGGTTACTAACTAGCAACATACCAGACTGCCATACTTGTTAAAAGCTAAAAAAGCAGTTTATTTCACTTACATACAAAAATAACAATTCACTCAATTTTGCAAACAAACAGCTTATCTATAGGTTTACTACCTAAAAAAAAAAAAAAAAAAAAAAAAAAAAAAAAATATATATATATATATATATATATGGATATTAATATTAAGTATATATATAAAGTATATATATATATATTCATATATTTTTTTCAGTATATATATACACATATATATATATACATATATATATATATATATATATATATATATATATATATATATATATATATATATATGTTTGCGCGTGTGTGTGTGTGTATAAATAATAAGATGTGTATATATAAATATATGTGTGTGTGTGTATATGCATGTATGGAATGTATGTATGTATGTATGTATGTATGTAGTATGTATATATGCATGTATGTATGTGTATATGTATGTATATATAAATATATGTATGCATGCATACATGTATGTGCATGTGTTTGTATGTGTGTGTATGTATGTATATATATATATATATATATATATATATATATATATATATATATATATATATATATATGATGAATGTGTGTGCGTGTGTGTGTATATAATATATATATATATATATATATATATATATATATATATATATATATATATGCATGCAGAAGCCGGCGGGTGCGCAGCCCCGGCGCCGGCGCCCACCTTGAGCGCGTGCCAGGCCCGCGGCGGCGTGTCGGCCAGGAACTCCTCCACATTTATGTCCGAGTAGTTCCCTGAATTGAGCATCTGCTTGATCTTGTCAGGGAGGTTCGCCTTTATCTTCTCCATCCTGTTGGTTCGCAAATTGAGTGGCGAGTTAATTGTCATTAGTTATTACTTCAGCCTTCATGATAAAGTCTGGCTGTACCACGATTTATGAGTCTTTCTTGTCGCGTCACAGTTGTGTTCTGCTGCGCTGTATTTTCTTGGCTCAGTGGAGCGACTTTTAATTATTCCTGACACGCAAGTCGTCTCTTTCTCTTTCATTCTCTTTTCTTTTTCTCTCTATCTGTCTGTCTGCTTCTGTCTGTCTGCCTCTCTGTCTGTCTGTCTGCCTCTCTGTCTGTCTGTCTGTCTGTCTATCCATCTATCTATCTATCTGTCTATCTATCTGTCTGTCTATCTCTGTCTTTCTCCCTGTCTTTTCTTTTCTCTTTTTAATTACTGATAGCTCTTAAGTGCACATTTTTTGGCACTGCAATATTCATGTCTTATCACATGCAGATAGTATATTCATGTCATAACACGTGCAAATACATTTATTCATATCATATTCCAACATAAGAATATATCAGGATATGCTATGAATAAAAATATACTGTGCTGTGTATACATATGCAATTATAAATAGTTCTTTTTTATTTCTTTTCTATCATAACAGTGCTATGTCTTTTGTAAATGTAGCGATGAATTTAGAAATTGCAATATGCAGGACGTGAAAATTAAACAAAGACAATAAAGATAAAGAATGTGACACAAATTAACTACGTAAAGCGAAGTAAATTACCAGAACAGCATAAAAATATTCGAAAATAAATATTCACAGAAAAACAATAAATGAATAAATGAAGAAGTGACCCTCTTCCGTACTCACTTTATGCTTCATATCTAATGCAAGGCTTTCATATGTTTTCCACTTCATTGTTCGTTCAATACTAATACTTTTCCCCGTGCGCCTCTTTTACCTTCTACAATTACTTCCATAACAGCCACAATTTCCTTTGATATTTACGACTTATAGTTCTCTTTACAACTATACTATATTAGATCAGAAGCTATCACAATCATACATTAATTTTATACTGTCATTTCTTAGCGGCATTTAACGTGAAGCCTGAACGCTTCTAATCCCACAAGAGATAAAACGAAATCGGCATAACAATAATTTCATAAGAAAATTCACGAAACGTTTTGACCCCGCGATGTCATGTTTAATCGACCGCGTCCGAAATGGTGCATTTGGAGCTGCGCGCACGGAGAGATGATATGCGTGTTCATTTTCGTTGGTCAATTCTGTGTCATTTTGTGACTTTTCTGAATCATAAAACCCGACTTTGTTTACCAAGAGAACTAGAAAAAAGAGTTTTAAAGAAGTGAATGGAAGAAATAAAGAACAAGAGAGAAGAAACCGAGAGAAATGTGTGAACGGCCTTTGCGTTCGCCATGAGTCGCCTTTACATCATGTTTGCATTAGCTCCATGCCACTTCACTATGGAAACGAAGTGTAATTTCATCCGGCACAAGAAACCGTACGCTTAAAAATATGACCGAAAATATGCTACGTCGCTCAATTAGAGGGAAAACGAAAGGAGCGAAAGAATAGAACCAGCTATTGATTTTTCATTTTCCAGCTCGTGAATAAGCTGATATACTGTGTATCGTAGAATACAGAGTGGCGAGCATATACGACCTAGCCCTTCTAGTGACAGTGAGTCATTTTGATAAATGGGTTTCCTACGCTTCCTGTACGCCAGTGGCTCTTGTTTAGTGTTTGCTATTGTCATGGAAACTTACTAGAAATTACTGAAAATCAGACGCGCATTAGACCGGTTGGAGGTGGGGGGGGGGGGTCCACAGGCCCGATTTTAATTGTAATGGAATTGTTTACCGTTTCTGTGTTATTTGCTGGTTTGTTTAATCATTCGTCTCTATCTTTTTTATATCTACATAGCTATAATAATATGCCAGGATATTTTGCTATTGCCCTCTCTCTCTCTCTCTCTCTCTCTCTCTCTCTCTCTCTCTCTCTCTCTCTCTCTCTCTCTCTCTCTCTCTCTCTCTGCCTATTTAACTACACACCTATACCACTATAATTTCATTACCTCTTTATTCTGAATAGATCATTGGTACCAATCATCAAGTACTCTATACCTCTCTTCGCATCAATCCATTTGCCTATCGACCAACTTAATGATCTACATAGTTATGCATTCAAACCATTCATATTCCCTGTCTCAATTTTCTATATGACGCAGGCCAACCAACTATGTGTCTCATCATTCATTTTTTATCAACCTACATTTATGTTTCATTATATAAGCTGATTGTGCGTTTATCAGCTGATCTACTTATCTGCTCGTCTGTCCATGTATCTGAATGCTTCTCTATCTGTGTGTGTGTGTGTGTGTGTGTGTGTGTGTGTGTGTGTGTGTGTGTGTGTGTGTGTGTGTGTGTGTGTGTGTGTGTGTGTGTGTGTGTGTGTGTGTGTGCCCGAGACAGAGTACAAGAGGCGACAGCAAGTCAGGTTCCCTGGTGATTGTCCAGCCCAAACATTCCGAACAAAAGGTGAAGGACCGGGACACACCCGCGTGCGTCATGATGGATGTTATTAATTAATCTACCTATCTGTCTACCTGGTCATCAGAAGTACATTATATACATACATACATGTATATATATATATATATATATATATATATATATATATATATATATATATATGATGGAATGAAAGAAGATAGCCAGAAGACTGGGTAAAATCAGTCTTTACTCCCATACCTAAAAAGGGTGACGCACTCCAATGCAACAATAACAGGACAATTGCATTAATAAGTCACAGCAGCAA
>NC_051386.1:39634315-39639315 GCF_015228065.2 Penaeus monodon | reverse complement strand
ATTTTGGTATTATGGTTGTCAATATAGTAACACGACCACTCTCACCGTCATCAATTTTGGTATAATAATTTTGTCTATACATTTTTTTCGTAAGTGAAATCTATATAACATATATTACTGCCAATAACAATAGTAATAATATAATAAATATAACTATTGTAATAATGATAAATTTAATATCAATAGCAACATTATTAATAATTATCATAATAATGATAATAAAATTCACAATAACAATATTCATAAAAATAAGTAACACACAAATGAATAAATAGAAATAAAATTAAATAAAACTAAATAAACAATAATACCAACAAAATTATGGTAATAATAAGGATAAGAAAAAAAAAAGTAAATATGATAATAATAATTATCGTCACCATCATAATAATATGACTTTAATGATACTGATGTGATAATAATGATAATATCAATAATTATGTCACAACATTGATTATCATAAGTTATTATAACAACAGCGACAGTGGAAATAATAATGAAAATAATAATAAAATGATAACAGCAGAAATAATATTGATAATCATAACAATAGCGAGCGTAATCATCATCATCTCCATCGCCATCATCTTTATCAGCACCGTCTTCACACTGATATTCATAATAATAATAGTATCCATAGTGGCGATGGTGATGTTCATCATGGTCTTGATGAAGGTGATGATAATAATAATGATAATGATGATGGTGATGATTATGATAATGGTAACAATGATGATAATAATATTAATGATAATGATAATGATGATGATAATAGCAATGATAAGAATGATAGGAATAATAAAATAATCATAATCACAATAAAATTATTGTAATAAAAATGACAACGATAGTAATAATAATACCGATAATAACAGTGGTAGTGCTAACAGAAAAGATGACAATCCAAACAATAATGATGATGTGATGATCATGATGTGATGTGATGTGATGATATGATGGTGTGATGATCATGATGAAGATGATGATGATGGTAGTGATAATAGTAATAAGAGCAATAAGAGCAATAATGATAATAATAATAATAATAATAATAATAATAATAATAATGATAATAATAATAATAATAATAATAATAATAATAATAATATAAAGAATCTGAAGACTAAAAAGAAGATGGAGAACAACAAAAACAATGACAATGTGATAATAACAATAACACTAAAAAGTACAAGGTAAGTTCAGACAACAATTGCCAATAATGATGATGATCACGAACTACGAATAATAAAAAAAAACTGCAATATAATAAACGACGCGCTCTTTATAACAAATGAGAAAAGTTTACCATGCCATATGAACACAAAATGAAATAGAGACCTTTTTCACAGCAGGCAAAACGACCTTTCTCTTACCCCCCTAACTACATCCTTCCTGCCCCCCCCCCTCCCTAAAGACTGCCCCCCACCCCCTATCATCTGCTCATTCCGTGCTTCATCTGCAGTCAAAGGTCATCCTTGACGAAGACTTTCCTTAGGCCTTCAAACGCCGTCTGCTAACACCTGAAACGAACGCTCACGGGCCATCCTCGAGCGTTTTCCTCCCTTCTCCTGCTGCCTCCCGCTGGAGTTCGATTTTCATCCTCAGAGGCACCCACTGGCCACGCTCCGTATCCCGTTTTCTTATCTCTCTCTCTCTCACTGCCATTCGCTTTTTTAAAACACATGAGTATATGTATTACCATGTTTAAATCAGTAAAGTTACCCGTCCTGCTGCCCCCCCCCCTCACAAGAAAAAAAGAACTCTCAGGCCGCCCTTGATGTGTTTAGCGTGTATTCTCCTTATCGCTTCGAAGGAAAACACATACCTTCCTTATATAGGAGCATACCCACGAGTTTTCCCTCGGCAGTATGGTTCTCCCTTCCATTCCCCTGCCCCTTCTCCTGGACGCACAGGTCCTCCTAGAACATTTGGCACTCCCTTCCTTCTCTCCACCCTTGCCCCCGCAGAGAACACTCACAGGTCATCCTTGAAGGCTTTCGACTTTTCGGCGACGTCCTGGAAGAATCCCTTTATCTCCCCGCCGGCGTTCGAGAAGAATCCTCCGACCTGGTCCTTGAAGCTGTCCAGTTTGTCGCCGAAGGACTGAGCGTGACTCCCACTTGTCACTGCAGGAGTCGCGAATTTGAGGAAGGAAAGAGTCAGTATAATTGAAAACTGAATGGACTAATGAAAATAATTGAATACATTTTTGTCAGTGGAAAAAGTATCAAATTACCGATTAATCAAAAAATATGTTTAATTAAGAGGGCAGAACACAATTAGCGCCTGTGGGAATAAAAATTCCACATATTTATGAATTTAATCGCGTTCTAAAAAAAATCACTTCTGCTTTTTCGTTTTCCTACTTTTCCTTTTTTTTCCTCTTTTTTTACTCAATCTCTGAATCATCTCTCTGAACAGAATTCATCAATCCGTTATACTCTTTTAAGCTTCACTTTTGCTATTATTGTGCTATTATAAGAAAGTGAGGTAGGAACACATTTTTTCGTTTTAAATATTGCTCTCATTGAATATATCACATGTTCAAGTGTATTTTCCCCTAAGTAATAGATAATGACATTTTATAGTGATTTTATTGTCTTTTCCATAAACTTTTTTTTTTGTAACACATTCTGATATACATAGCTCAATTTAGCCACAATCACGAGTAAAAGGTAAATAACCAATGTAATGAGACCAGCATATATACAAATATATACATAAATACACCGAGAGTTAGAGAAAGTGACCAAACAATAAATAAACTGGACAAAATAGACACATGAATAGATTATTAAGCAGACGCGCTGACAGACTGGGATCAAATGAGAAAGGAGGCAAACTCAAAAATGCCAAGAATTATCGTGCTACAACAAGGACCGACTGAGGCATGAAAGATTACTGAGTGCGCAGTCCATTCTTATAAATTAGAACGTCGCTGACCAAGGAGTTATTCGAGGATTGATTCAGAAAGAAACTGAGTGGAAAAGATAATAACGGAATACACAGAAGGCGATCAGAAAGCAACAGACGAGATGGAGTTTAAGGGGGAGAAAGGGAGAGGGGGAGAGGGAGAGAGAGAGAGAGAAGATAGGGGGGGGGAGTGGGAGGGAGAGGGAGGGGAAGAGAGGGGGGAAAGGGGAGGGGGAGAGAGGGGGGAAAGGGGAGGGGGAGAGAGGGGGGGAAAGGGGAGGGGGAGGGAGGGAGAGATATGGGAATTAGAAAGGGGGTAGAGAGAGAGAGAAATGGGAGGCTGCTACAGAGATAAAGAGAAACAGAAAGAGAGGGAGGGAGGGAGAGAGGGAGTGAGGGGGTGAGAGAAGCTAGAGCGAGAAAGAGAGCGACAGAGAGAGAGAGAGAGAGAGAGAGAGAGAGAGAGAGAGAGAGAGAGAGAGAGGGGGAGACAAAAAGAGGGAGGGAGAGAGGAAGTGAAGGGATGAGAAAGGCTAGAGGGAGAGGAAGGGAGAGGGCGGGAGAGGGAGGGAGGGAGGGAGGGAGGGAGAGGGAGGGAGGGAGGGAGGGAGGCTAGAGGGAGTGAGGGAGGGAGAGAGAGATGGTTGAGGGGGATGGGGGCAATATACAGATAAAAAGAGAGAGAGGGGAGGGGGGAGGGTGTGAGTTAGAAAGAGATGAATGTCTAGACACGGGAGAGAATGGACGAAAGATATAGAGGTGAAATGAAGAGAAAGTGAGGGAAAGACATGTGGGATTCTGTCTTACCTGCGAGCACCACGAGTCCGGTGATTAATATCGTTCTGCAGTTCATCATGATGGATTCTATGAAAAAATAAGAAAAAAATACATTATTTCCCTTTGGCACGCTTATGCTACAGAGTTTGCAAAGTTCATAGGCCTTCATTGTTACCGATACTAATTCACAATCTTCTCATCCATCATCATTACCCAGTATCCTAACGTAAAAAAAAGAGAGAGAGAAGTATTGTCGCATCACTCAAAGCTCACAGAAATAAATTCAAATGCTTTTTGCCTATTTCTTCTTAACAATTGGCTGCAACGGCAAAGTCTAATCCATTCCAGATACATACACAGGCATGCATGGGCTCACTCACTGTCCCTTTCCACTCCTTCTTCCAGTGCCCGTGTCAATGGAATGCCGGATTATTTGAAACCCTCAGGTCAGCCGAGGCAACAATCGCACAGTTGCCAGTTCGTGGATACGAGAAACCATAAACTCGTAGCGTCTGGGACAGTAATTTTGCCGGTATAGGATTAGCATTAGACGTCTCATCTAAGCAAAGAAACATATCTGGATATTCTAGGCATAGCTTTGTTATATTTGCAGGAAAAATCGTAGTTTCCACTTGGTTGGTCAAGAATTACACCGTTACCATAGTAACAGCGGCGCTCTCGCCGGTAGTGTAAACAAAGCATTCGAATACGACGGTGAGTTTGAAACATAGATTGATATTTTCACCAGAGAAGAACGTGTTTCGAGGCAGTTACCCCCCCATAATGATATTTGGCAAATGCGACTGCAGTGAGATATGTCCAGTGCATATACAAACATATATTTGATGGTACTAATTGTTTTATATATACAAGAATGTTACAATGGCAGCGCGGATGAGTGACCGCTCGGTGTTCAACGTTGCTCGAAACATGTTCTGCCAAGAACCGGTTCATCAGAGTGGTCAATATAATGACTAAGTACATGAGAAGATCCTACCGAAAATGTTTTTGGTGATGAACTAATGACTCGTTTTATTACTCTATCACATGGGTATCATTGTTAATGATCCTATTAAAAGTGTTCTTTTTAGCACTCTAATAAAATGTCCAAAATGCATGCGATAAGTTAAGCTGGTAAAGAACTTTATGTTCTCTATAAAATAGTATGTGCATAATCTTTCAAGAATGTCGACGGGGACAGTCACCCAACAATTCTTGGTTGAGCTGACTACAATGCATGAACTCATGCGCACTCGTGCATATGCACAATCCGGGTCAATGCCACATGCATACCTAAGGAGATGCATAAC
>NC_051386.1:39616815-39621815 GCF_015228065.2 Penaeus monodon | reverse complement strand
TCTCATACTTTAGCTCTCTCTGGCCCCCTCCCCCGCCTCCCTCAGGCTCCCCTTCCCTTACCTCCCTCAGGGATCCCTCCTTTACCTCCCTCTGACACCCTTCCTCACCTCCCTCCCCCTCTCCCCCTCTCTCGCTTCGCGGTATATCTCATCACTTCTTTTGTATTCAGCCTTCGCATCCCCTTTATCTCTCTCTCTGTGCTCTTTCGCTTAAAATATTAATTCTGTGTATCTTCTGTTTCTCCGAACTCTTTGCGTCGCGTCGTGATGGTCATGCGGGGAAGATGCGTGACAGAATGACGCTGCATACATTAGCTTTGAATTCATTTCTCGGATGTATTTTTTTTATTATGTCTTTCTCTCATTTTCTCTTCTTTCTTTTATCATTTTTTTCTTTGCTGTTATCTTTATTGGGCGATTTACTTCCCTGCCTCCCTGCCTTTGCATGCGCCTTTGTTCTCTTTCTTTCTCCTTTTCCTCGCCCTTTCTCTATCCTGCGCTGTCTGATCCATATTTTCGGACTGCATATCCAAGTTTCGTTCAATTATATTGATACAGCAACCGTATCTCAATAACACAAATACTAATGTTTCGTATCATACTCTGGGCTGGAGCAGATCAGCCACATGTACGTAAAACTGACCATTATTAAATATGCCAAACTGAAGAATTTATGAGAGAAGGCACATGTCATGAGCAGGATAGTTGCTCGATTGATGCTCAGGACAGTCTCTGGTAGGTACCTAACGCCAGAATAAGGTGTTATCCTCTGAAAATATAGGAAGATGCAAGTTGGTGTGAAATAACGTAAAAAAAAAAAGTTGTGGTCCTATTTTTTTTTCATGTTAAAGGGGAAATGATGCTTGTGATGGCCTGCTGCAGATAAGATTTTTTTTTTTACTGAGGTCGCCGGCATGAAAGTAAGGCGAGGCCAAACACTAATTTTGTTTCGTCTGACCTAAGGGAAATGTCCATGAAGTGTTTATAGAGTCAGGGTCCGCCAGAAGTGGCCGACTTCTTGAGAGTAAAGTGAATACAGTGCCAGGTTTACACTTTCCAAAATTTAAATTCTTAAAATTTCGTTTAAAACAATAATTTAGATACCTATTTGAAATCAACAACCACACCACCACACACACACCACACACACACAAAACCCCAAAATATTATATATTTATATTATATATATATATATAATAATATTTTAAAATGTAATGCTTATATATAAATATATAATATTATAATATACATTTATATATATATAAAATATATAAATATATTATATATATAATTTTATATATAATGTATCAACCATCATAACAGGGATATACTTAATATATTATAATATAATAATTTATATATATAATTTTTAATATTATATATTTTATATATATATATATTAATATAAAATATTTTTTTTTTTTTTTTTTTTTTTTTTTTTTTTTTTTTTTTTTTTTTTTCTTTCTTTCTTTCTTTTTTTTTTACCATTCATTCCACTGCGGGGGCATAGCCTCTCTCAATTCTTACTGAAGGTTTATGGCAGTGCCACCCTTGCCTATTGGTGCCCTTCCTAACAACCGAGTTTGTGTCACGGCGGTATTCCCCCACGACCCTCTTTTGACTTTGAAAACATATTCCCTTTTTTTTTCCGCGGTCGATCGGGCTCCCAGCGTCAGAGCGCAGGCATTTTTAGTGCCCCGGCGGGGAAATTTAAACGGGACCACAGGGTCGGAGTCCAATGTCTACCACTGGACCTCGCGGGTCACAGGTATATATATATATTATATATATATATATTAAAATATATATATAATATATATATATAATATTAATATATATATTGCATATAATATATATATATATATATATATTATATTGCATATTATCTTACATCATTGTCATATATATACTATACATATGATACTCTATCTTTTCTATCTTATATATATTTGTGTAATGTGTGTGTGGGTGTAGTATGGTGTGTTATGTATGGGGTGTGGTGTGTGTGTGTGCGCGCGCGCTTATGTATGTGTGTTTCATGTGGTGTATATTAAAAATATGCATATTTTTATTGTTATTTATACATTATATACATGGATATATATTTTTATATATTATATATATATATATATTCATTATAAAATATATAATATTAAAATAATATATTTTTTGGGGTGTGTGTGTGTGGTTTGTGTGTGTGTGTGTGTGTGGTGGGATGTATTACGTCCCTTTTAAAAACCCCACCTCACTCCACACACACACACCACACACACCACACACACACCCACACACACCCCCCAACACAACCCACACACACACCCCACACAAAAACCCCAACCAGCGTTGTGTTGTTGTTATCTTAAATTATATTTATATTATTATTTTATTTTTATATATTATATTTTAATATTAAAAATATTATTTTATTTTATAATTATATATTTTATTATTATTTATATTCTTTAATTGACTGCCGCGATAGTCCAGTGGGGTTTGAAACGGAGTCAACCCTCGTGGTCCCGAGTTCAATTCCCCGTCGCGGCGGTCGTAAATATGCCTGCGCTCCCACTGCTGGCTCGGGCCCGATTTCACGGCGAGAAAACGACATATCGCCTTGCGAAGTCAAAACGCAGGTATCGAAGGGCCGCCTTGGCACACGCGTTAGCGCGCCGAACCGCATCCAATCAGGCAAGGGTGACACTGCCAAAATAACCTCTCAATGGTAAATTGAGAGAGGCCTATGTCCTGCAGTGCAGTGAATGGCTGTATTAAGGGAAAAAAAAATATATATACATATATCTATCTATCTATCTATCTATCTATCTATCCAACTATATATATATATATATATATATATATATATATATATATATATATATATATATATGTATATATATACATTATATATATATATATATATATATATATATATATATATATATATATATATACATATAAAATATGTGTGTGAATGTATGTGTATGTGTGTGTGTGCGTGTGTGTGTGTGTGTGTGTGTGTGTGTGTGTGTGTGTGTGTGTGTGTGTGTGTGTGTGTGTGTGTGAGCGTGTTTAAATATTTTTAGATAAATGACAGTGTTCAGAGTAATATTCAGTTAATTTACATGGGACAATAAATCATAAACAGCTGTTTCATTTGGAGTCCAAATGCAGATTAATCAAATGTTGTCTTCTTTGAAATTTTAATTCGACTGCCGTAAAGAAATCGTTGGTTGCTATTCGATTTACGGACAGTGCAATCATTTTACTGTGCTTGAAATGTACTATGAATTGAAGGAATGTAAGGAAATAAACCCTTCTTTTAATTCTTCATGGTTCATCGATACTGTCGACTGTCCGCCATCAGATTAAGGCCACGGTCACTAAAAGTCTTTTCACCGCCATTTTTGCAACAACGTCTGCGTTGTCCTGGATGCGCCAACTTATTCGCGGATTTTGGGTGCTCATAAAGCTGTTTCGTGTCCGCTGGTATAATCTGCGAACGTAAAGGACATATAAAGTCGATAGTCTACTGGAAAATATGAACCTGGTGTTCATGGCAGCTTTGTATTTTCTTTGTATCTTTTTTCTTTTCTTAGCTATATCATTCCTCTTTGTCCTTAAAATATATGTAATATATATACATATATATCAATAAGTCAATCAAAGCCGCATAGCCGCATTCAGTCTTCGCTTCCAGCCACAGAGGTCTCTGTTTCACGCAGGCTGACGCTCGGCCCATCTCTAATTCCTTGCGACAGATTTAGTCGATCTGCCCAGGCCTCGACTTCCTAGGTCGTCCCACGGGCCTTCTCCACCCAGGATTGTCTCGCAATGAGACAACGTGATGGGCAGGGTCATCCACAGGGAAACGAGTTAGGTGCCCGTATAGCCGGAATTGGCAATCCGGGATTAGGCAGGTAACAGCTCCCATACCGGCCTTACAGTGTAATCGTTGGTTGTAGACATGGCCCTGCCAACAGGATTCGGTACAGGGAGTTGTTATGAAAGGTACTAAATATCGTTGATTTCGCTTTCAAAGAACAAAACTGGCGGTATCAAGGCCTTGAAGACACATAGCTTAGTTCTTCTGTATAGGTATTGGTATCTCCAAATACTTTTGTTGACCAATTTCATGGCTCCTACTACCAGACCAATCTGGCTACTATCTTCCTGGTCTAACAGGCCTGATTTCAATGTCCTTTCCGCAAGCATGTTTCGACTGAACAGGTTCCTCAAGGAGGTTCCCCACTGATGGATGGGTCCAGCACAGACTAACTGCTGGAGGGTCTGCCTAATGTTTATGAGCCCTAACATGATTTCAGATGATCTGTCCATCCACTGAACGGACTGCAGTCACTAGTGAGGAGGGCTTGGAGTTCAGTTTCTTCAGGGCGTGGTAGGCAGGACGAAGGTCGTTTACTAAAAAATGGCCTTCAGCCTCCTCATCAAGATTCCTAATGAACAGTTCCTTGTCCCTTCTCAGCAGTGTTCGATCCCTGTTCATCAAGGAACAGAACAAATCCCGATTGCCATTCAATCAAACCTTGTGACATGCACCTGTGGCCTCCACTGTCTCAAGTTAAATGAAGTTTTGCCTATACCTCAGGCATTTGCCGATAAACTCTTGCACTGCATCTATTGTTTCACACTTAAAGTAATACCACAGAGCTACAGGGTGTGTAACGTTTTCTAGCACTGTGAACTGATCAGATAGCTGTGGCTAACCTCCGGGGATAACCCTCCTTCCTTAATTTGTCCAAGTGAAACTACCTGGAGTGGGTCTTCAAGTGGACCTGAAAAGTAGCCACAACCAATCTATGGTCAGTAACACAATTCGGCAACCAGGTAAGCCCTGCAGTTCTGGAGGATCCGCCAGTGAGTGCTAATAAGAATGTGGTTGATCTATTTGGCCACAGTACCCGTATCACTATACCATGTTCAACAATGCGAATTGTAGTCTGATACCAGTAACGAGAAATACTCATTCTCTGAGACCTAAT
>NC_051386.1:39606815-39609315 GCF_015228065.2 Penaeus monodon | reverse complement strand
AGCTTGTCTCGGATTTGTCTTGAGTATTAAGGTTCTCGCAATCTACAGAGATCGCATTTTGCATTTAAAGCAAAACAAACATACTAAAAGAAAGAACATTAAATCGTCTATATCTTTTGTAAGACATTTAATGAAAAAATAGTCACACACACACACACACACACACACACACACACACACACACACACACACACACACACACACACACACACACACACACACACACACACACACACACACACACACAAACACACACACGCACACACACACACACACACACACACACACACACACACGCGCATACATTTAACAAAAGACCACAATAACAGCTATATAACCATAAACACATAAACGCTTACACACAGTATCTGTTCACTAGCGAGGAGCCGGATCCCAGCCAAGAATTTGCTACGGTCTCTTGAAATCCTCTCTTGACAGTTACCGTCTGCGTAAATTTCTCTTGTAGACACCAAGGAAACTACTTCGTAATGGATATAGGAAGCGCACGAGAACCCGCGTGTATAGCCTCTGCTTCGTAATATTAGAAAATGAGAGAATGAGGGTGTAAAGAAAAATAATGATTTGATAAAAAAAAAAAAAAATAATAAATATATATAAAATATAATATATATTATATATATATATATAATATTATATATATATATATATAATATATTATAATTATATATATATATATATTATAATATATATATATATACTATATCTATATATATCATATCTATATATATATAGACAGAAGAGAGAAGAAAGAAATGATAAAAGAAAGAGAAGAGAAAAGAGAGAAAAGAGAGAGAAGAGAGAGAAGGAGAAAGAGAGAGGAGAGAAGAAAGAAAGAAGAGAAAGAGAGAGAGAGAGAAGAGAGAGAGAGAGAGAGAGAGAGAGAGAGAGAGAGAAGAGAGAGAGAGAGAGAGAGAGAGAGAGAGAGAGAGAGAGAATAGATAGAAGAGAGAGAGAGGATAGATGAGATGAGAGAGAGAGAGAGAGAGAGAGAGGAGAGAGAGAGAGAGGGGGGGGAGAGATAGATAGATAGATAGAATAGAGATAGAAGAGAGAGATAGATAGATAGAAAGAGAGAGAGAGAGAGAGAGAGAGAGAGAGAGAGAGATAGATAGATAGATAGATAGATAGATAGATAGATAGAGAGAGAGAGAGAGAGAGAGAGAGAGAGAGAGAGAGAGAGAGAGAGAGAGATTATATAATATCCGTATTAGTATCACCGAAAATAATTAACTGAACAAATGCACAACCTTCTCTCTAACTTCCAGCACCTATTACATCTCTCAAGGCGATATATAGGCAACCAAATATTAATGAAAATGTCCGTCCTGCTGTGCCAGCGTGTAAACAGAGTGTGAATGAGAGTATATACGACGTTATAATGGCGTCAGGTAATAGGGTTGTTCAGGTATTGGCTGAAGTATCCGATGTTGCTGATAACGCTGAGCGCCTCGGCAGGAAATTGTCGAGGGTAGCACACCCATCTCGCTTTACACTGCTCAGTTTTTCCTTTTATTTGCGTGTTTGTTTTTGTTGTTTGGGGGAACTTTGTTTCTTTGTTGCGTTGTTTGTTTCTAGCTGTTCTACTTTGTTATTGTGATTCGTTTCATCGTTTTGTCTTTTGCTTATTGATAGATTCGCTTCTTATTTATGCACCTGTTTTTTTTTTTTTTTATCGTTTCATCATTTCCTATATATTTTCGGTTTATCTATTTGTTTTTAAGTCTATCAACGAATTCATCCATTTTCTACCAATATTTTTTCCAGTCACCCACCCACACACACACACACACACACACACACACACACACACACACACACACACACACACACACACACACACACACACACACACACACATGTACTCACACACAGACAGACACACATACACACATGAAAATATGAATTGCGATTGCAATTAACAAGATGAAATTTGCATCAAATATGTCGAAAGTAATTACAACACTACTACTACTAATAGTGATATTAATTAAAGAGAAAATCGACAATACAAATGTAACATTACACCAACGGACGAAGCTAGTGAATAATGACGTCATTCGCTGATAATCATTTATGAAGCTGATACCATTTAAGTAAAACATATTAGGATCATTTGGCTGTCAATTTTATCTGGTTGTTGAAAATAATACTGTACATGAATAAGGATAGAGCATGCTTGTTAGTGATATATTTATACTCAGGTTTGAAAAAGTATCTATTTCCTTACGAGTATAATCTTTATCAACTTATCCTATTAGCCATAATTGTATTATTGAATAATCCGTTACAGCAAGTAATTGCAACCTTTAAAAGAGTTCTTTAAGAATCAAGTAATTACTCATTTGGAACAGTCAAGCTAGTTTCTCATTCCTTATACTCTCATGCAAGTCTAATAATACACCCTTAAAGTTTTCTCCATAGTGGTTTCTGAATCAAATTATTCCTCTCAGTCAGATGCAAGAGGCGTTATCGAATGCTA
>NC_051386.1:39581815-39584315 GCF_015228065.2 Penaeus monodon | reverse complement strand
TTGATATGCTAAAATATGGTGGCCTGTCAGGAAAAAAAAAATCAGAATAATTGTGTTCACGATGTCCCCTCCCCACCAGCAAAATACGATGACTATTTGGCCCGGCGGAAATCGAAAAGGGGGAGAAAGAAAAGATAAATAGAAAATAGGGCAGTAGAAAGACAGGAAAAGGAAAAGGACAGATAGATAGATAGATAGATAGAGGAGGGGGGTAGAAGAAAGATGGAGAAGGGTGGGGCAAAAGAGAGAGAAAAAAAAAAAAAGAGAAAAGAGAGAACAACATAGAGAAGAGCACAGAAGAAAGAAAGAAAGAGAGAAAAGAAGGGAGAGAGGAGAAAGAAAAGAGGGGGAAAGGGGGGAGAGAGGAGAGAGAGGAAGAGGAGAGAGGAAGGGGAGAGAGGAAGAGGAGAGAGGAGAAAAAGAAAAAAAAAGTGAGAGAGAGGAGAGAGGAGGGGAGAGAGAGAGAAAGGGAAGGGGAGGGGAAAAGGGGAAAAGAGAAGAGAGAGAGAGAGAAAAGAGAGAGAGAGAAGGGGGAGAGGGAGAGAGAGAGAGAGAGAAGAGAGAGAGGGGAGAGAGAGAGAGAGAGGAGAAAATTTAGAGAAAAGAGAGGAGAGGAGAGAAGAGAAAAAGGGGAGGAGAGATGGGGGAGAGAGAGACGGGGGGGGGGGGGGGGGGGAAAGGGGAGGAAAAAAAAGAGGAGAGAGAGAGAGGAAAAGAGAGAAAAGAGAGAGGAAAAGAGAGAGAGAGAGAGGAAAAGAGAAGAGGGGAGGGGAGGAAAAGAGAGAGAGAGAGAAGCCGAGAGAGAGAGAGAGGAAGGGGGAGAAAAAGAGAGAGAGGGGAGAAAACGGAGGGGAGAGCGAGAGGAGAGGGAGGAAAGGGGGGAGAGAGAGAGAGAGTAGGAAGGGGGAGGAGAGAGAGAGAAGAAAGAGAGAGAAAAGAGAGAGAGAAGGAGGGGGGGAAAAAGAGAGAAGGAAAAAGAGAAGAGAGGGGGAGAGAAAAGAGGGGAGGGAGAAGAAGAGGGGGGGGGGGACCCAAAAGAGAGAGGGGAGAGAGAGAGGAGAGAGGAGGGGAAGGGGAGAGGGAGGGGAGAAGGGAAGAGAGAGAGAGAAAAGAAAGAAGAAAACGGAAGGGAGGAGAGAGAGAGAAAGAGAGGAGAGAGAGAGAAGAGAAAGAGAGGAAGAGAGGGGAAGGAGAGGAGAGAGGAGGGGGAGAAAAGGGGGAGAAAGAAAAAGGGGAGAGAGAGAGGAAAAGAGAGAGGGGAGGGGAGAGAGGAGAGAGAGAGAGAGAGAGGGGAGAGAGGGGGAGAGAGAGAAGAGAGAGAGAGAGAGAGGAGGGGAGAGGGGAGAGAGAAGAGAAGAGAAGAGAAGAGAAGAGGGGAGAAGAGAGAGAGAAGAAGAGAGGGGGAGAGAGAAAAGGAGAAAAAAGGGGGGAAAGCCGAAAGGAAAAAAAGAGAGAGGAGAGAAGAGAGAGAGGAGAGAGAGAGAGAGAGAGAAAAAATGGAGAGAGAGAGAGAGAGAAAGAAAAGAAGAATTTGGGGAGAGGGAAAAGAGAGAGAGAGAAGGGGAGAGAGAGAGATGAGAGGAGAGAGGGGAGAGGGGAGAGAGAGGGATGAGAAGAGAGAGAGAGAGAGAGAGGGGAGGGGAGAGAGAGGAAAAGGGGGGGGGCGCGAGAGGGGGAAAAATAGGAAAAACAGACAGGGGGAAAAAAGAAAGGGGGGAAGGGGGGAGAGAGGGGAGAGAGGAGAGGAGAGAGAGAAAAAAAGAAAAAAAGAGAGGGGGAGAGAGAGGAAAAGAGGAGAGAGAGAGAAGGGGGGAGAGAGAGAGAGAGGGGGAGGGAGAGAGGAGAAAAAAGAGAAAAAAGAAAAGAAAAGGGAAGGGAAAAAGAGAGAGAGAAGGGGTGAGGAGAGAGGAAGGAAGAGAGAGAGAGGAAAAGGAGGAGAAAAGCGAAGGAGAAGGGGGAGAGAGTGGGGGAAGGGGAGAGGGAGAGAGGGGAGGAGAGGAGAAAAAAGGGGGGGGGGGGGGGGGAGAGGAAAAGAAAGAAGAGAAGTTTAAAAGAGAGAGAGCGAGGAGAGAGAGAAGACAGGGAGAGAGGAGAGAGAGGGAGAGGAGAGGGAGGGGAGGGAGAAGAGAGGAGAGGAGAGAAAGAAAGGGGAAAAAGGGGAAAGGGGAAAAGGAAAGCGGTGGAAGAAAGAAGGAATTAAAAGGGAAAGAGAAAAAAGGCGAGGGGAAGGTAAAAAATGAGGAAAGGGAGAAAAGAAAGATAGGGAAGAAAAAAGAGAGGGGAGGAGGGGGGGGGGAGAAGGGGGAAAGGAAGGGAGAAGAGAGAGAGTTTTAGGGCCCCCGGGGGGGAGAAAAAAAAAACGAGAGAAAAAGAGGGCAAGAAGGGGAAAAGGGAAAAGAAAAAAAGTGAAAAAAAGGGGTTTTTTAAGAAAAAAATCCTTAACCCAAATATAACTCCTTAAAAACCCACACAAAAAAAAGTTTTTTTTTTCCCCCTTTCT
>NC_051386.1:39564315-39569315 GCF_015228065.2 Penaeus monodon | reverse complement strand
ATAAGGATGATGATGATGATGACAATGATAATAATGGTAATAAAATAAAAATAGAAATAATTATAATAAAAAATAATGATAATGATAATGATAACGACAATCCTAATCATCATAATAATGATGACGATGATGATAAAAATAATAATGATGATAATAACATTGATAGTAATAGAATAATAACATCAGCAGTTATTCATATTCATATTTACTACTACTACTACTAATGATAATAATAATGATAATAATAATAATATTGATGATAAAGATGATAATAATGATGATAATAATATTAATAGAAATAATAAACAAAATAATAACAATTATAGCAACAATAATAATGATAATGATAATAATAGTAATAACAATAATAATGATGACTAATAATGATAATGATAATAATAATAATAATAATAATAATAATAATTGTAATAATAAAAAATAATGATGATAATGATGGCGATCATGATAAGAATAAAAATAACTGATGTTATATTATTAATGATAATAATAAAATAAAGTAATTAAAAGTAATTGTTATAGAAATTATGATAATGATACTATAGAAAGGAATTATTAGCCTGGCCCTTGTTTTTATTTTCTTTATTATATTTCACTGTAAGTATTAGTATACCGCTATCATTACTGTTGATATTCCTATCATTTCATCAATGTTGTTATGAACATTTTCATTAATATTGTTATCAGTCTTATACCTGTTTCTACTATCATTAATTTTATAAGCAACATCATTTTCATTATCAATGATATTGTAATGATTATTATTATCATTAGTGTTATCATAACAGTGAACCGTATAATCTAATGTTCTGTTACCATTATTTCGTGTTTTCCTTTGTGTTCTTATAAGGCAACTCTTTTCCTATAAAAAGGACGGAGTAAATATCCCAGAGATCGTTGTTTCCACGATGAACTTGACGTGTACGTAAAAGTCGGATTCCGGATTTGAAGTTTCTGATACTGATGAGAATTCCTTTAGAAGATAAAGGAAGGAGTGATGGGGACTGTCTTTTTTTTTCTTTGAGATGTCTGTTTATCTAAGAAGATGAATGCCTGATTGTGTTTTGTTTAGGATCACCATGCTGATACCTTTATTTACGTGAGGAGAATAATTAAGGAGAGGGAGATGGAGGTGAAGGAGAAGAAAAGGAAGCAAGGGGCATGGAGGAAAGAAAGAGGGAGAAGAGACAAACTAGAAAGGGAGAGAACAAAGAGAGGAGAAGACAGCAAAGGAGAGCGAAAATTCGAAAAGGAAACAAACAAAAAAAGGCTTGCTTCTTAGAAGAGAAAGTTTTAAGATATGACGCTTCTTAAGGACAAAGCTTCTTTTCACACACATAAGCGCAATGATAATCACTCGCACACAGCACAAAAGCTACCAGCGGCAACCCCCCCCCCCCCTGGCATCTGGGGGTGACTGTTGTGTCGCGTCTTATGGAGACATAAAGTAAGAGAATAACAGGACCTCCCTTTTCTTCTCCTTCTTTTTATCTATTTTTCTCTCCATCTCTATGCTTGCTCCCTTCTTTGCCTCTTCCCCTTCCCTTCTCCTAGCTCTTTCTCTCTCCTACTCTTTTATCCTCTATATATCCCTCCTTCCTTTTCTTTCTTTACCTCCCTATCTGCCCATACTTCATCTCTCTTTTTCTTCCCTTCATACCTACCTTCATTTTCTTCTATTTCTCTCTCATAACATCTCTCCCATTCTCCCTCCCTCTCTCCCTTTCTCCCTCTCTCCGTTTCTCCCTCTCTCCCTTTCTCCCTCTCTCCCTTTCTCCCTCTCTCCCTTTCTCTCTTCTTTCATGCACTCTCCTGGTTAGTTTCCCCGACCCAGGCGTCTTATATTACTCTCTCAATTTCCTTGAGGAATACCCGTAATAATCACGTTTCTGTCCCGTTGGCTCAGAGAAGGAGAGAAAGAGGAGGGGAATGAGAAAGGGGAATGAGAAAAGCAGTGGGAGGAGTGCGAAAGAGAAAGGGAGGGAACGAAGGGAGAGGAAAGGAAGGAAGAAGAGAGGGAGAGGAAGGAGAAGGAGAGAGACGGGAAAGAGGAGGGAGGTTTTTATCAGCATCATCATTCTCATCATTTTTATAATTTTTTTTATCATCATTATTATGATTATGACAATGATCATTATCATTGTTATTATCATTATCATTATTGCTATTATTATTTATTATTATTATTATTATTATTATTATTATTATTATTATTATTATTATAATATTACTATTATTGCTATTATTTTATTATTATTATTATTATAATTATTACTATTATTGCTATTATTTTATTATTATTATTATTATTATTATTATTACTATTATTATTATTATTATCATTATTATTATCATTATTATTTATCATTATTATTGTTATCATCATCATCATTGTCATTATAACTATTACAATCATTGCTATTATTATTGTTACTAGTACTAATATTACTATTGCTACTATTACTGCTACTATGACTATTACTGCTATTACTTCTACTACTACTACTATAATCATAATCATCCTTATCCATAGCATGGCAATTCGTAGTGACAGTATCATTATCACATCCCCTTTTCTCTCACACAGTAAGTGTATGTGTCACTTGCTGTTACTTCATGTCTCTCTCTCTCTCTCTCTCTCTCTCTCTCTCTCTCTCTCTCTCTCTCTTTCTCCTCTCTCTCTCTCTCTCTCTTTCTCCTCTCTCTCTCTCTCTCTCTCTCTCTCCTCTCTCTCTCTCTCTCTCTCTTCTCTCTCTCTCTCTCTCTCTCTCTCTCTCTCTCTCTCTCTCTCTCTCTCTCTCTCTCCTCTCTCCCTCTCCCTCCTCCCCCCCTCTTTCTAAACCGACGCAGAGCAGAAGACTCATACTAATACTTTCCCCAGAAGCTCCCATACCGAAGCGAGTGAGAATTCTGACATACCAGAGTGGTAATTTTTTTTCTTTCTTTGTTTTTTTCCCTTTTCTCTTTTACTTCCTCCTTTCATTCTTTCTTCTTGTTCTTGATCTTTTCTTTCCTTTCTCCTCCTCTCACTCGTCTTATTCTTCCTCTCTTCTATTTTATCATCATTATCTTTTCTTTTTTCTTCTTCTTCTCCTCCTCCTCCTCCTCCTCCTCCTCTTCCTCCTCTTCTACCTCCTCCTCCTCTTCCTCCTCCTCCTCCTCTTCCTTCTCCTCCTCCTCCTCCTCCTCCTCTCCTCCTCCTCCTCTTCCTCCTCCTCCTCCTCCTTCTCCTCCTCCTCTTCTTCCTCTTCCTCCTCCTCCTCCTTCTCCTCCTCCTCCTCCTTCTCCTCTTCTTCGGGAGACAAAACTCTCGAGAACAAAACCGCTGAAAAAAGAAGACAGAAGGAATGAGAAGTAGGGAGATAGAGAGAAAGTGAACGAGAGAAAGAGATAGATCGATAGATGGGAGGGAGATAGAGAGAAAGTGAACGAGAGAAAGAGATAGATCGATAGATGGGAGGGTGATAGAGAGAAGGTGAACGAGAGAAAGAGATAGATCGATAGATGGGAGGGAGATAGAGAGAAAGTGAACGAGAGAAGGAGATAGATCGATAGACAGATAGAGAGAGAGAGAGAGAGGCAAAGAAAGATAGAGATAGAGATAGAGAGAAAGAGAGAGAGAGAGAGAGAGAGAGAGAGAGAGAGAGAGAGTAAAAAAAAAAACTATACATATATATATATATATATATATATATATATATATATATATATATATATATATATATATATATGTACATATATATATATATATATATATATATATATATATGTACATATATATATATATATATATATATATATATATATATATATATATATATAATACACACACACACACACAAACAACGTTATAAGTGCGACGTGGCCGATACGGGAGGGCTGGGGCTGAAGAGGAGGGGAGCGGATGAAAAGGAAATAGAGAATGGCTAAAATTCTATGGAAGTGATGAGAAAATGCTCTTGGTAGTCAGTAGGAAAACCTGCCTAATGTCTTTTTTGCGCTGACGGTAAGGAGAGAATGTAAAGATGCCGTAACCCTTGATCTTCTTATAATTAATATTGTTTTTGATCACCTTATAAGAATTATCATTATATCATTATAATAATAATAATATAATGATAATAATAAGGATAATGATGATGATAATGCCAAAAAGATGATAATAATAATAGTAATAGTAATAATTCTAATACAGCTACTTCTACAAATGATGATAATAATAATAACAACAATGATAATAATGGAACAATAATAATAGTATTAATAATTATGATAATAGTAATTACAATAATAGCAAAAACAATAGTAATTATAATTATCATTATAATAATAATAATAATAATAATAATAATAACAATAATAATAATAATAATAATAATAACAATAATAATAATAATAATAATAATAATAATAATGATGATGATGATGATGATTATTATCATTATTATTGGTAATGATGATGATAACAATAATAACAATAACAATAACATACTACTACTACTACTACTAATAATAATAATTATTATAATAATAATGAATATATTTTATGATAATAATAATAATAATAATTATTATTATTATTTCATTATTGTTACAGTTAATGTTATTGCTATTGTTATTAGTGTTATCATTATCAATATCAATAATAATAATAATAACAATAATAATAATAATAATAATAATAATAATAATAATGATAATAATAATAACAATAATAATGATAATAATAGTAATTATGCTATTATTATTATTATTATTATAATTATGATTATAATTACTACTGCTTTTGCTATTTTTGTTATTATTATTATTATCATTATTTTTATTACTATGATTATTGTTTCATTATTATTATTGTTGTTATTATTATTATTATTATTATTATTATCATTTGTAGAAGAACCCGTATTAGAATTATTACTATTACTGTTATTATTATCATCCTTTTGGCATTATCATCATCATCATTTTCCTTATTATCA
>NC_051386.1:39550062-39552453 GCF_015228065.2 Penaeus monodon | reverse complement strand
TTTTTCCCTTTCCTTTCCCCCCCTTTTTTTTCTTTCTCCCTTGCTTTTTCCCCCTCCCTCTCTTTTTCCCCCCTTACTCTTTCTCTCTCCTCCCTCACCCTTTCTCTCTCTCCTCCCTCTCTCTTTCTCTCCTCCCTTACCCTTTCTCTCTCTACTCCCTCTCTCTTTCTCTCTCTCCTCCCTCTCTCTTTCTCTCCCCCCTCACTCTTTGTCTCTCTGAACCCTCTCTCTTTCTCTCTCTCCTCCTTCTCTCATTGTTTCTCTCCTTTCTCCCTAGCCGTCCCCGCCTCTGTCCTCAGCAACCTCATGCAAATTACAGCAATTTAAGGCAGACAAATCATCACGCTCGCCCACGGCCCACGCTCCCTGTGTTTTAACTGTCGCTATCCCTGACTTGGGTTTCCCGGGGGCAAGAGTCAAGAGTCGAGAGTGTTTCAAAAATGATTCTAAACTCTACCCTTTCTTAATGAGATGTTCTTAGTCTGCGTCTTGGGATGAGGTAGTTCAGTCCATCTACTTCTCCTCATGGGGTAGTTGGACTCTACTTTTCCTTGAGAGGGATTTGACTCTCTAAAACCCGAAGAGGGTTTTCCTTAAAGGGTCCTTTCTTTCCTTGGTTACTGGTGCTCTTCCTTCGCGCCGTCTGCGATTTGTTATTTGTTTTCATTATCATAATTGTTGTTGTTTTCATTGTTATCATAATTATCACTATGATTATCATTATTGCTATTATTATATTATTATTATCATCATTATCATTATTTTTTTTATATTTTGATCCCAAACTGTATCATTATATTCATATTTATAATTATCTTAATTCATCTTTCATCATAGACCTTTTTCATGTTATTTTATTTCCTTTTTGTCATTATTATCTAATAATGACATTTTCATCGTAAATTTTAAATTTTATCTAATTTTTCCCCCATCAACTTCTTCATCATTATTTTTAATATCATTGCTGAAAAGATTATTTCTAACAATATTATGACGATAGCTAACACTATTATTAGTATAATCTTTCTACAGTTTTTTGACATTATTACTACCATTTTTGATATCCATATCATTATTTTATTATTATAACTATTATTATCATTATTACCATTATTATTATTACCTTTATTATTATTACTATTATTATTATTAATTGTTATTATCATTATTACTTTATCCTTATATTACTATTATTATTATTATCATTATTTTTATTTTTAATATTTTATTGTTATTTTATTATTTTTATTTTTATTATTATTATTTTTATTATTTTTTTATTTTACTTTGTATAAAGCTAATAATGATAATAATATTATTATCATTATTATTATATCATGGAAATTGTCATTACATTTACTGTTATCATCTATATTGTTATCGAAATTATCACATCTGTTATATATTACTATCATGGTCAACTATAATATTAGTACTATGTATATTTTAAAAGAAAAATTTTTCCCGCTAATATTCTTACCATCGCTTTTTCACAAATTGCATTGTAATTTTAATGATAAGTATCTCCACCAAGCATTGCAATAAATGATTATCATAATGCAGTACTCATTGCCTTCATTACCACTCCACTTTCGCCACTAGCCGCGGTTTAAAGACTTTACAAGAAAGGCATCCAGGGTGAAAAATGCCTGTGCCATCTTCATTAGACTAATGAGGTAAGTGTTATTCGGTTTTGAAATTATCGAATGATACTTTGATAACGTAATAGTTCGTAGTTTTAGCTCGGATAAACACTTAATCGATATTATAGCCTTGGAGTAGCAATTCCCGGAACTCACTCTCACACAGAATCAAGTATTAATATGGAGTCGCGTCTTCCTCTGACAAAAAACAACTAAGTAATGGCTTGGAATGGAATAAGGAAAAAAAAAATGTAAAGACACACTATTTATTCCTCCAGTTGTATTCTCCAGTGTAATGGGGAATTTATTTTACTATTTAAAACCCCTATTCTTTCCCCATAATACATTAGTGGGAAATGTCTACTGAATTTGAAATTTTAGCTTTGGGGGCTGGCGTTTCATTGTAGAGTAATGGTTTATTCCATCATAACATTTACAGAAATGCCCAATCGCGTAGTTGTCACACCCAGAAATCAGGATGAGGTTGACCAGTGGAGTAGTCACACGGTGGCGCTCTTTGCCCTATGTTCCTTTGTAACAACTTCAACAACCGTCCACATTTCCTTTGATGCGCAAGGGATAGTGATGACTGGGCCCCTGTGAGAAGACAATGGCAATGCAAGCCACGAGTCGAGATGTACACGTCTCCCACCATCGTCCCTCAACTTTGCGTTGGCATTCGTCCTCACTCCACCTAAGTCACTCCTTTGATACCCTAGACGTAATTTGCTAATGTACACCTATTTTC
>NC_051386.1:39522562-39525062 GCF_015228065.2 Penaeus monodon | reverse complement strand
CTGAATCATTATTCACTAAATTTCCTCTGTCAGAAGCTACACCTATTTTCTCCGACACCATATCAAATAAGTCTTTATCATAATTTGGTTTAAGCAAAGAATAGTTTAATTCCTTTTTAAATGCTGCCACAAGAAAAATTGTTTTTACTTTTAATAACCAATTATATGCTCAAATATATGGTGTGGCTATGGGTTCACCCCTTGGCCCAATTTATGCTTTCCTATGCCATCTTGCATATATTTGGTTAAATAATTGTCCAGATCATTTTAAACAGATTTTTTACAAAAGGTATATAGATTACACGTTTCTTTTGTTCAAACAGCAATCACATGCCAAGTATTTCATATCATACCTGAACGAACATCCTAACTTAAATTTACGTGTGAAGCAGAAAATTAAATTAACTTCCCTGTCTTGACTCCCCCCCAAAAAAAAAAAAAAAAAAAAAAAGGACGGCTTTCTAATACGGTTTACAGAAAACCCACTTTCACTGATTTGGGAATGAACTAGTTAAGTTTCTCACCCATGAAAAATAAAACTAACAGTAATCAATGAAGTGATCAGTAAAGCAATGAACATAAGCAACACCTGTATTCGGTTTGATAACGAAATTGGGTTCTTAATTAGTTATTAAAACAAAACTATGGATACCCTGACAACGTTTTTTACAAGAATCATTCTTAGACAATAAACTATGTCCATCCACAAACATCCATATTGCTCCCAAAGAAACTAAGCACATAAATCACCGTATCTCGGACATGTAAGTTTCACCATCCGTAAACAATTATGGAAGATGCAGGTCAGTTTCATCATTGTTCTTGTTAACTACTAAAAATTAATGCATCTGCCTTCAGAACTTATTCAAATATTGTATATATTTTCACTAGTCCTAGATGTAATGCTAGGTATAGTGGATCATCTACACAATGCTTCAAACATAGAATACTTGAACAAATGAGCAAAGAACTAGCCTAACTCTGATAGCTTTCATCTCTGTCCACCAGCATTCACACACAGAAGACCAACTTTTCACTCACAATGATTTCAAAAGCTTGTCCACAATATATAACAGACTCGGCCTTCACATCTCAGAATCTCTGTACTTCCACAAGATAAAACCCGGACTCAACAATAATACAGCCATTCTGTTGTTTACTGTGTAGTTCAATTACCGTAACGAGCATTTCTCACTTGTTTAGGTGTCTCGCCCTCATATACATGTTTTGTATTTTTCCACAGTGTTTCTGTCTTTTTCTTTTTGTCCCATTTTGTTAGAAATTTATTATTGTTTATTTTATGAACTATTTGTTGTCGTTGTTTCTTGCATTATCTAATAATTTTTTATGTTTTATGGTTCTCCTCTTCATTATATATATGTATAATATATATATATATATATATATATATATATATATATATATATATATATATATATATATATGTGTGTGTGTGTGTGTGTGTGTGTGTGTGTGTGTGTGTGTGTGTGTGTGTGTGTGTGTGTGTATGGACACACACACACACACACATTTGCTTACTTTAGGGAAATATAGTTAAATCTAAAATACTGAATTATATATACCCATAAAGGTATATGAAAAAAGGCTATTTCGGGGATCTCTTGTAGAATTTTCAGGTAAGGTTAGGGGGTCTGGGAATCATGGGAGAAATTCTTTAAAGCCACAACACGCCAAATTTCCTAATACAAGCACATTTGGCCTCCAAAACAACGAATAACCCTTTTAGAAAAAAGGAGACCTCCTAAAAGTTCCTCTTATAAAAAGACAGAAAAGAAAAAGAAAAAGAAAAAAAAAACAGAAAATCTTTGAAGTCTAAATCCGTGATGGAATATTGACTGCCAATTGGTGGAAAAGCGTCATTTGTCAGATTGAAAAACTAGCGTATTCTATTGTAATAAAGATTTTTTTTTCACTATCCAACGCATGGCCAAGTAATTCTTCAGATTTTGCGAGATATATTAAGATTTTTATGTTCCATTCGTGTTAAGGCCCCTGACAACAAAGGCGATAATTAGGCTAATCATAGAAATAGTAATGAGGATCATGAAACAAATAACTATAGTGATGAAGATGAGGAAGTGATAATAATATATGTATATGTGTGTGTGTGTGTGTGTGTGTGTGTGTGTGTGTGTGTGTGTGTGTGTGTGTGTGTGTGTGTGTGTGTGTGTGTGTGTGTGTGTGTGCATACATGTATGTCTATCTTTATATCTATCAATCTATTTGTCTACACACACACACACACACACATACAGATATATATATATATATATATATATATATATATATATATATATATATATATATATATATATATATATATATATATTATCACACACACGCACACACATAGCCATAAAACGTCAATAATAAAAATAATATCAATAACAATAGTAAAGATATTATTACTACTACTGCTAGTAAAAATAACAATAAAAGTAATATTAATTAAAATGCTAATAATAATAATGATAATGAT
>NC_051386.1:39510062-39515062 GCF_015228065.2 Penaeus monodon | reverse complement strand
TATATATATACATTATGTAAAGATATTTATAACATGTATATATGTATGTGGCATTATGTATATATTTTAAATATATATAATATATATATATATATATATATATATATTTTAATATATATATATATATATTTATTAATATATAATAAAAAAAATAAAAAATAAATAATAATTATATTTTATACATACATACAATATATATATATTATATATATAATTATATATAATATATTTTATATATTTTTTATTATATGTTTTTTAATATATGGATGGACAAGGACTTTGGCGATCGGGTTTTCCATGATTTTCTTGGCATTTTAGAGGGTGGGTTTGCCTTTGCCCCCGCCCGGTTTTTTATCGATCCCATCTTTACCCCCCCGGTTTGGGCCCGGCACCAATTGGTGGCTTTGGGCCCCCAGGGCTAGGAGGCCCCCAAAGGGGAAAAACGCGCCGGCCCGGGGACTCGAACCCTCGAACTCAAAGCCTCGTGGCGTCTTAGTCCGATGCTCTAATCATGGCCCGCGGCCCATATATGTATATATAATTATATATATTATATATAATATAATATATTATTATATATATGATAAATAAATAAATAAATTAATATATATATATTTAATATAATTAAAAAATTATATATATATAAATTATAAAAAATAACATTTTTTTATATATATATTATATATATATATTATATATTAAAATTTTAAAAAATATAATATATATATATACATATAATACATACATACACACCACACACCCCAACCACACACCACACACACCACACCACACACCACACATAAATATAATATATATATAAATATATATATCAAAACACACACACAACACACCACACACAAAATATATATATATATATATATATAATATATATATATAATATATAATATATATATATGTATATATATAAAGAGTCAAAGGAATTGGGAATGTGAATCAGTATTTAAAAAAGAGTTTCAAGATAGATTATATAGTATGAAAAGAGAAATCTCTTGTCCCTGATTACGATGTCATCTATCAAATAGGAGTGTGTGGAGCAGAAGGAGGAAGGGAAACAGAGCACACACACTGAGAGAGAGAGAGAGAGAGAGAGAGAGAGAGAGAGAGAGGGGGTATAAGATGTGGATAATTCTATTTCTGTTACAGGATGTGGATAATTCTATTTCTATTACCAGTGGACCACGTGGCTGTTTTTCCACGTGGATCCAAATGTCCCAAATAAGAACCACCCGCTCAGCGAGGGCGGAGGTCACATTTTATATCTGACCTCGTTTGACTGGGAGTTCGTGCTAAGCTACCACCGCGCTAAGGTCAGCTCTCGCCTCCCTCCAGGTGGGCTGACCGTGACCTCCGCGCGGCCCCATAACCCGCATAACTAAACATGTCGTGTTCTTATACTGCGTGGTGTCAACTCTCAGAAATAAAGAGTCAAGCCGTTAACAAGTATAACTACCCTCTGTTCACCATTGTACTAAGGATGATAGCCTATTACAAAGTGGTGGCAGCGAGGGCCGTTGCATCCTTTTGGCATGCAACACGAACACACCACCCCCGAAGAAAAATCCGCTCGACCACTAGAAGACATGTCGAAGAACAAAAAAACACGTAAGTACACGTTTGGGCCCCCTTTCTTATTTCTTTTCCCTTCCTTCTCCCATACATGTGTTAAGCCGTTCTTTTTTGCTGGGTTAAAAGGTGCTAATGACAGCAAATGGCATGTTCTCCACTATTCTTCCACCTCAGATCGCATTTCCGTGCGATCGAGTATGTGATCAATAAACATGAATACCGTTCGTTAGTTAAGTAAAATTATTATTTTCTCTCGTTTTTCGAGATTTATTTTGTTTCATCTGCAATGAATTTAACGCGTTCGTGATTTTATCTTATCACAAAATATCATTTCATTTTTATCTCGTTCCTAACCCTCGCGCCCGACCTGACCTTCCCTTTTCTTCGCTTACGGTCACTTGGGAAGAGAAAAGGTCGTTTTCCCGTCTTGACCTGACCTCACTTCTTTTTTCCCGGTCGGTGGCGGCGTGGGTAGGTCAAATGACTGCTTGGTCCCTTTAATTTGGGAGTTAACAATAGCATTGTTACATTGCTTTTTGTTGACACGTTCTATGGGGCGCTAGAGCGAAGCTTTGTAACGCAATTTCATTAAATTGTATTATCGAATTATGCGTAGGATCTTCCCCCATATCATAGTGCACAGGATTGCCCGATATTGCCCCGGGGTTGCGTAACGCCTAATAGATCTGCGCTCCGTCGTTCGAGAGTAGGTGCAATAAACCGAATTTTATTCGTTCGTTCGGCTCCCTTTGAGTCGGTGTGACCCGCGGTTACGTCCGTTAATTAATGTAGGACTAGGGTTTAAGCTAGAATCTTTATTCGTTATTAAATCACACCCTTTCTCCCTTTTGAAGTCGCTTGTATGTTTTGGGTACCCCCCCCAAGCGTTTGTGTGATTCGTGAAAATTTATATATCCTTCGGGAATTTTGCGAGCGCCCATTACAGATACGCAAAAGAGAGCAGGATATTATATTCCTGGCTCGAGTCGCTTCAGTCATATACGGCATTTGGGTATAGGATCCCCCCGTTATTGAGTTTTATTGAAGTCTGACGTGCAAAGCTAGACATGTACCTCGGCAGTTCAGATTTCTGACCCCGAGAAGATTTGCTTGATAAAAAATTGGCGAATATTTTTTTCATGTCCCTTCTTCATGCGTACATTCTGTCGCATATCATTATATGTTGAATTCAATGTGGTAGTTGAAATAATCTTAAATAGCTAGCATTGCTTTAAATTTACTTCAGTTTTGTTATAGTGAACTTTAATATTCGTGTTTGTGATTCATTCTCTGTGTGAGGTCACTCGCCTTTCCCTCTCATAACGCTAGCTGTCCTCACACCCTGCATACACACACACCTTCACCTCACTCACACACGCAGACAAAAAATCACTGACCCTTTTTCATTAATAAGGCTGGTTGCTGTCTTAGTGCCGCGAAAGATTTATTATGTATCTCTTTAGCCCGCAATTTTGTCCGTCGTGACGAGTGGTTCATACATAAAGTACAAGTTACATCTATTTCTTATCTGTGTTGGGCGACTATGGTTCAAATAGATCTTCCGGATCGCCGATGTCGTTCCCTTATCTATTTTTCCCTATCTATCAGAAACGGTGGGTAGTCAAGTTTAGGTCTTCGCGGACCGCTACTGGACGTCTCCCTTTTTCTATTTTCTTCTTTATCTTTGTGAAAGTAAAACACAAAATAAAAAAAAGACGAAAATAATTTAAAAATCCAACATTAAAAACCGCAAATTTCAGAAATAACCGGCTAGTGGGAGATAACACCCCTTCTTCTCTGTTGCCTTTCTTTTTCTCTTACTCTGGCCCTTATGTGTATGATCTGGCTCCCCGACTTTATATTGCAGTCGGACCGACACGGCACCGAAGGAGGACCCTTAGGATGCTGTGAGAAGGACGTCATCGAAGATCGCCATAAGCCCCACGGACCAGGATTTTCGTCAGAAAAGGTTTAAGCCATCCCCAGTGTAGTGGACGGGCGTTGCCTGCCAAAACTCCCCGTAGATCCACGAACCAGCACCTTGCCGCAGGTACCAGTCGCCCCAAATGCTGTGCCTGGCGGACGCCTGCAGATCCGGTCAACTCCAGGAGCTCGTAGCGCAGATATTAGCAGCCCCGAGATGCCGCCCCTGCCCCGACGCCCGTAGATCCAGACGAAGATTACGAGGACGTGTGGACGCAAGAAGGACCTGGACGAGATGTGTGAGGACGTGTGGACGAGGACGCCGCCGAGTTAGGCCTGGGCCAGGAGGACTACGAGGAGGTCAGGACGAATCCGAAGTCAAGGAGGACTTGTGCGAGACTTTCGAGGACGTGTGAATATCGAGGACGAGCAGATTACACCAAGGACCAGGAGGATGAGAACAACATGGACGAGCAGCCACGAAGTTGAACCAGGACGACGCACGAGAACGAGACGACCAGCCAAGTTAGGTCACCCTTGAAGGCGCCTCGAGGGCGAGGCGCGAGTAGGTGGCCGAGCAATATAAGATGTGGATAATTCTATTTCTGTTTCAGGATGTTTGGGTAATTCATTTTTATTACCAAATTGGACCCCGTGGCTGTTTTCCACGTGGATCCAAATGTCCCAAATAAGAACCACCGCTCAGCGAGGGGCGGAGGTCACATTTTATATCTGACCTCGTTTTTACCGGGAGTTAGTGCTAAGCTAACCACCGCGCTAAAGGGCAGCTCTCGCCTCCCTCCAGGTGGGCTGACCGTGACCTCCGCGCGGCCCCATAACCCGTATAAACTAAACATTTTGTCTTATACTGCGTGGTGGGCAACTCTCAGAAATAAAGAGTCAGCCGTTAACAAGTATAACTACCCTCTGTTCACCATTGTACTAAGGATGATAGCCCATTACAGAGGAGAGAGAGAGAGAGAGAGAGAAGAGAGAGGAGAGAGAGAGAGAATAGTAGAAATAGATAGATATGATAGATAGATAGATGAGAGAGAGAAGAGAGAGAGAGAGCTAGTGATATATATTATAAATATATATATATTATATTATATATAGTATATAATATTATATATATATATATTATTATATATATATATTATATATAAAAAGAAAAGAGAGAGAAAAAGAGAGAGAGAGGAGAGAGAGAGGAGAGAGAGAGAGAGGGGAGAGAGAGAGAGAGAGAGAGAGAGAGAGAGAGAGAGAGATAAAAAGGCAAAACACACGCACAAACAAGAAAAAAATATAATAATTTAAAACACAAGAGGCGAGAGAAATTTAAAGAGAGGGAAGAAGCAAGCCCCTGGCGCTGATTATGCCTCTCACATCCATCGGAGCGGAGTAAGGACGGGACACTGACACCCCTGCCAATACCACACGCAGATGTCACGCCTCACCTCATGCAAGGGAATCCACCTTCTTGGGGAAAAATG
>NC_051386.1:39479140-39481640 GCF_015228065.2 Penaeus monodon | reverse complement strand
AATACCATATTTTTGTGGTATGTCCTGAAATCACGCACGGGAAATCACTTCCGTCTATTTGTGATATAAAATAATGAACATTCGAACAGAATGCGTTATCAATAAGGAAAATTGAATATGGAAATTTGTTGGTTTTAATACAAAGATAATGACGGGCTTGTAATTTTAAGCCGGTGAGGAGTGTGTGTGTGTGTGTGTGTGTGTGTGTGTGTGTGTGTGTGTGTGTGTGTGTGTGTGTGTGTGTGTGTGTGTGTGTGTGTGTGTGTGTGTGTGTGTGTGTGTGTGTGTGTGTGTGTGTGTGTGTGTGTGTGTGTGTGTGTGTGTGTGTGTGTGTGTGTGTGTGCACGTTTTTTATGCACGCATTTATTTACTTAAATGTAGTCAGTAGAAACAATCAGCATATATCAATGCGCCTTATATCATGGAATACTTTACATCACTATACGATACACACTATACACTACACCATACATTCCGCAAATTGCACTGCATTATAAACATAACGTAACGTCTTTGCTAAATCTTTCACCCGTGATCCAGAATAATTCAATTAACGGCAGCCACATGAAAAACATACATTTTTTCTCTACTTTATTTCGTTACTGGATTCCTTTATGGCTCCCGCAGTTCCCTCCGCTGAGCCGGGAGTAAACTGAAGGTCAACACAAGAATAAATTTATGGGGGTAAAACGCACGCGGGGGATACCTACATGCGCATGTAAACTCATGTTCATACATATTTCCTTGCACAGAAATTCTTACAATATACCTACCTAAGTGCATACTGGTATATACGCATTCACACACACACACACACACACACACACACACACACACACACACACACAACACACACACACACACACACACACACACACACACACACACACACAACACACACACACACACACACACCACACACACACACACCACACACACACACACACACACACACACACACACAACACACTACAAACAAACACACACACGGACGCCACACCCTTAAACAAAGTGATTAAAACAAAACATGTAACATATAACACATAACTAACAGAAAAGGTTTAAGCCATTTTCACACACACACACAAAGATCTGATTTGCCACGAGAGAGAGAGAAAAAATTATAATACTAATATTCCTTAAGACACTTCCCTGATCATAAAAAACAAGTATACTTACAAGGCCTGAATGAATAAAGAGATAAAAAACAAAGCAAACGCACATACATCCAAACTCAAATGTAAGCCCTTCTCGGGAGCTGCAAAGGAATCCGTTCATATTCTGAGTATCTCATTCCCATGTTGATGAGATTACTTAGCTAGTCTGCAATATGCTAATAATACAATAAGCTGACTCAGTGATTCCGTTTTGTTAGCACTCAATCCTACCAGCGCTAGAAGCCTCATTCGTTAGTGCATGAAGAAAACTTATACAAAAGCACTTGATAGAACTAATAAGAAAAAAAATTGATATGCTATTTCACCTTGTTTTAACATGCGAAGACCGTTACACAAATGGTTTATGTGCTTGTATCGTGAAGGAGACATCTCTGTACAAAGTCGCCAGATAGAGAGGTGAACAAATATACGTCATAAACATTTCCGTAGGCTGTTTTAAACCACACGAAACCACACTTTCTTTTATTCCCTGAATTTTAATCCATCTTTCATTTTGTCTTCGATTTCCATCTCTTTGTGGGGCATTTCCTGGAAAATTTGTGATGACATTCCTTGTGTAAAATAAATTGCAGATTTCTAACACATTTTCGAAAAAAAATCTCGAGGAAATTGCACTGAAAATTTGAAGGGCGATTGAAATAATGAAAGAGACTGGCTTCAATGGACGAACGAAAGGGTAAAGAAAAACTGAATAAAAAAGAAAAACATTTATCTTTCATAAATATACACGCACATAATCAATGGTCCGTCTATAATCATTACTGATAATTATCTTAAATAAACTACAATAGACTATATCTAAAATATTCAAACGACTTTACATCAATAACAACCAATTCTCGTGCATCGCCCTTTGAAAAGAATTGAAAGATTGGTACAAAAGGTCAAAGTGATTTTTTTTATTCCTTTCTCTTTCTCACACACAAAATTGCATCCCCAAACTGTCGTTAAAAAGAGGATATTGGAATCTGCATGTTTACCCTCGCTCGAAAGGAACGGCTTTTCAAAAACCTTCAGTGTCTCTATAACAACTGCAGTGGATGTCACTTATATTCAAAAAGGAACAAATGGGAATATACAGAAAAGGACAATGCAATTTGAATATCTTTATAACATCTTGAGTGTAAGTCAAACAAACAAGAATAGGGCCTTTAAGAGGAAAACAACAAACATCGAAAGGGAAATCTCAGCAAGAACCGAGTAATATATATGTCATGTATATATATATATTGCAAAGGATCAGTCTTATAGCGTATCTATCGATCTATCTGTCTATCTTTCTATTTACCTATCTATGAACACCTACATCTACATTTTTTTCA
>NC_051386.1:39474140-39476640 GCF_015228065.2 Penaeus monodon | reverse complement strand
CACGCTTGGAACACCGTTTATACACAGATTCCCTTCGTTAAGAAATCAGTCATGGTTATTGGAACCTGTGCGTCCGGTTTAGCGAGGCGTCCGGTTCCGCGGGATATGGCTCTCCGTTCTCCCTCCGGTCCCCCTCCCCTCCCCAGGTGCATGAATATCCGGATAAGCGAGGAATTCCCCCGAGCGAATGGGCGGCCGCTCGTGCTAAGCGTCTGGGGATTTGGAGACGGATTCACGACGAGGTCCGGCGACTGTGTTCCAATTTCACTTCCGCTGTGTCTTGGGGAGAGCAATCAAGCCAGTAAAGACGCGTGAATCGGAATACAAGAAGGGCATTGTTAGGAGACCTGCAACAACAGCAGACACGACAACAAGTATTAAAAAATAACACCGAGTGTAAGTACAACAACAGTAAGGAAAATGGGTCGGATCTAGTCACTCCAGACATATTTCTCCTTCGGTTCAAAACAGAAAAAATAAGAGACGCGTAAAAATACAACAACAACAATACGGGACGTCGATGGCAACAAGCGAAGGAAGAGATACGACAGCGGAACGTGCAGGTGCAACAACAACAACAATAAGAAAAATCCGACGGTGACAGGCGGACGAAGAGATGGTCAAAGGACGAGGCCAAATCTAGCCATTGCTTTCATCATCCATTATCTCTTTCGCTACCAAAGCCTTCCATTTCTGTCGCGTTTCCTTCTCTACTATATTTTCCTCTCTTCCTGTACCCCATTGGAGCTGTTGCTGCCTTTCCTTTTCTTTGTGGAAGACCTTTCTCCTCCGGAATTGTATATGCTTGCCCTATTTAGCCAGGTCTTTCGTGTCCATTTGCGTGTCTCGCTCATTCTTCGTCTATCGCTTTCCTTTCTCCTTCTTGATGGTGTTCTTTTCCATTTGCTTTTCTCGGTCCTCGTGTTATCCTTATTTTCTCTCCTTCTCACTTAAGGTTTTAGTCTCACTGTTTGCGTCTCCTTTTGCAACCCATGTTTCTGTTTTAAAACCTTTCCTCGCAACGCATTCACTTTCCTCCCTCATTTCCTCTCCTGATTTCCTCTCTCTGTCTCCTCACATTTAACGACTTCTTCCCGTTCTCTTGTCATCTTTCTTTCCTTCTTTCTAAACAATCTTTTAACCCTCCTTCCTCTCCCTGCTTTCTTTTTCTCCCTCTCTATTCTTGTTTTGCGAAGTTTCACCCTACTTTCTCCATAATCTCGAATTTCATGTAACGTTTCAGAAGGTTTTCAGACGAGAGCCCGAAAGTTACTTGAAATAAGGCTTTGTAGACAGCAGAGGTAAGGAGGGCGAAGAGGAGATAGAAAGAGGAATGAGGATATGGGTAGGAGGAGACAGGGTTAGACGAAGGGAATATAGAGAAGGAAAAGGAGGAGACGGGAGGAATATCAGTGGAGAAGAAGAAGAGCGAAGGAGAGAAGGAAGAGGTTGCAGAAAAGAGGTATAGAGAGAAAGAAGATGAGAAAGAGAGGAGGAATAGCAGAAGGAGGAGGAGGCCGAAGGAGAGGAAAGGATAACGAGGTTAAGCGGAAGGGGGGAGAGGAGGGAACGAGGAGGTATGGTGAAGAGAAAAAGAAGGTGAAGAATGGATGGGAAGGAAAGAGAGATAGGAAAAATGGGTGGTGTAAACGGGAAGGAGAAGGGAAAAGAGTTGAAAGGGGGGGAAGAGGGAAAGATGAAGAAGCAGAAGAAGAAGAGAGAAGAGAAAGAGAAGGGAGGAAGTAAGAGAAAAGGTAATTGAGGAGGAAATAAGAAGGAAAGGAAGGATTCAGAGGAAGGGAGGGAGAAAGGGAAAGGGAAGGAGCAGAGGAAAAGGAATAACGAGGACGGAGAGAGGAGGGAGAGGCAGAGGGGAGGAATAGTTTCTCGTCACGGAGAGGGGGTGGGGTAGAGGGGTGGCAGACTGTTAGCAATGCTCCTCTTTTACGAAAAATGGTGGGCAGGAGAGGAAGAGGAGGAAAGAAGTACATTAAAAAAATAGAAAGTAAGACGAAATGGAGACGGGAAAGGTGGACGAAGACTTACAGGGCGAACACTAATCCACAGAGCCTGAAGGAATGAACTTTTCATATCATGCAATATTGATACGGCAGCACAAGCGGGTCCAGGTGATTTTCATGCTATGATGGAAATTGGAAAGGGGGAGTTATGTAGCCGCAGATTTTTGGATAAACAAGTAGATATAATAAACGACGATCAATATTCACAATAAAGCAGGTCACATACGAGGTTATATATCAACAACTTACTCTATATATTCATTCTCCGTTTCCCCCTCCACACGCATGGACAAACATACTTCCTCGCCTTACCCCCGACGCACGGCAAAATGAAGACAAATAAACGCGTACGCACACAGACGCGGACATACAACAGGCACATGTACCCCTGCTCATATACTCTCTCTCACACACACGCACGCACGCCCACGTTTGCACACACACACACACACACACACACACACACACACACACACACA
>NC_051386.1:39456640-39469140 GCF_015228065.2 Penaeus monodon | reverse complement strand
ATTTATATATAGTGTCGTACGAGTTTGGCTTCCGTAAATATATAAATCATGAAATGCGTAAAAAAGACTACACACACTCATTACCACAAGCTCATGGCAGCCTCGAGCTTGTGCTAAATCGGAAAGAATTAAAGTCTAACTGGGTAACAGAAGCTCAGAGAAATGGCACTTATCTGATGCCAAATTCTCAAATCAGCAATCCCTGGATGTTGCTGCGAAACAACTGACAAAATCCAGGAGGAATAGGCCTAAGGTTGGTCTCAACATCACCTGATAGTAAAATTATGAAGTTGGAAATAAAGAGACTAACAAGAAAAAAGAAAAAAAGAAAAAAGGTATACAGAAAGAATGAGATTCTTAGCCTCCCCTGGCCGATTTCCTTTGTCAAAGGAAAAACATCAAAAAAGACACGCAGGAATGTGCCACCATGCACACGGTAATGGCCGAATTCAGGAATGTTGGGCACACAACTATGTTACAACTCAGCGGGCCCACTTCGAGGACGCCGATGGTAGTAAACAACTCATCCGCCCTTGCGAAAATGACGTGATATCAAGGAGCCTCTTCTACAGGAACACTCGTACACTCACTGAGGGCAGACAACGGCCGGCGGGGTTTAAGAGAGGAATTTAGGAGGGAAGTTTCCTCTATACACCGGGGTTCTTGAAACCTCAACGATTTGCTCATCCGCTCTTGAAACCATTGGCAAATATGTGTTGCTAAGTTGCATGGTTAGAAATCAGTGTTCTCTGATGATGACTAGAGAGAGAGAGAGAGAGAGAGAGAGAGAGAGAGAGAGAGAGAGGGAGAGAGAGAGAGAGAGAGAGAGAGAGAGAGAGAGAGAGAGAGAGAGACAGCGAGTGAGTGAGTGTCACATTCAGGCCATATAATTATGCTACAATCTTTGGAAAATCTTCCCTGATAAAGAAAAAAAAGAAATATTTTTTCGCGCAAACATATTCTTTGACTCTGAAATTCGCTGACATCCCGTAATACTTTATGCCCTTGTTTACACACTAAAAGCCTTAACTGTGGTGTAAACGTCGGCGCTAGAAAACGGGGAAGAGGGACTCGGGCATTATATTAGCGTCATAAAAGGGGCAGTTCAGCAAACGGCTCCACGGGGCCACAGACATGCACACACGATGTCCACACGCACACGTATACAGACACGCATGCTTCCATACATACACATGAATGTACGCTTCACTGACATACACACGCAGACAAACTCACATAAGAACGCATAAAACATAACACATGCATTTACAAACACACACAGACACTTAGATATATAATTAAATCATAAGGAATAGACAAAAAAAAAAAAAAAAAAAAAAAAAACACCACACAAATACTTAGAAACAGATAGGAAAGTAGATAAACCTATATGCACAAATGCATACGAAAGAGACAAAGACCTACCCAAACACACGCACAGCATAAATACCCAAACGTAAATTCATAAAAAAGAAAACAAACATACTAACACACAAACACAGACAGCAAAGAAAACAAACACACAGCGCAAATACACAAACACACGGACAACCAAACAACGAAATAAACATTCGGAACACCATAGGAGACATTCCCACAGGACCTCCACAGAGCGCGTAGAAAACAAGTCGAGGACCTGTATGCAATGCGAGCACCAAGGTACTCCATTACGAAAGAGTGCAAGACATAACGTCCTCCGGCAAGTACATTTAGACGAGAACTTAGTCTAAAGAGTACACGCTTATATATAAGATGGTGGTGTGACTCCTCGCCATCCTCATAACTGCGAGTTGCAACAAATAAAAGTTCTTGAATCGCTGCACAGTTGGGTTGAGCATGTGATGGTACATCGGGGCTTTTTTTTATCAACGTATGTTCTTTACTCTGTCTTTCTGTGTTGCTCTGTTTCTTCTTTTCCTTATTCCCCTTTTCATTTTCCCTGTCAACTCCTCCCTCTGTGCCTCTTATTCTTTACCCTTTCTCCCTTCATTATCCCGTTCGTGTTCCTTGCCCTCTTGCTCCTCCCCCCCCCCCCTCATATTCTTCTTCTTCCCTCTTTCTCTTCTTACTTTTTGTCTCTTTTCTTTCCCATTTTTAAATAGGATTAGATAATAACAACAAAATATAGCCATACACGATAACGATAAACCCACTTTTTCTCTCACGTCATCATGTCGGTACTTTGAATTTAATTAAATGGGGGTCTGCCTTAATTACTCTCTATCTGCTTTTCATGTACTAATTGCTCGAGAGCGAATGAATACCTCTGTTTTTTTTTTTTTTTTTTTTTTTTTTTTTGAGTAGTTTTGTTTTTTTATTGTATTAATCACCAGATCGTGTCAGAATGATCAGTCGACTAATCAAGAAACGTGTATAATATATATATATATATATATATATACATATATATATGTATATATATATATATGCATGTATATGCACGAACATATGCATGTATATGCACGAGCACACACACACACACACACATACACACACACACACACACACACACACACACACACACACACACACACACACACACGTGTGTGTGTGTGCGCTTGTCTGCGTTGAAATATGTGTATATATATACATATACATACATATGTGGGTGTGTGTGTGTCGAGACCGATATTGATTCGAACTTTAAAAGATGTGTTTATAATTTTTAAAATGTTTTGAACACACGGAGAAAGAAAGGAAAAACTGCTTATCTATTTAGTGTCGGAACTAGTAGAGGAAATACTAGATAATTATTTAAGATATCTATGAATAGTTAAGTTGCTTATATTATTTCACAATTAAATGGGAGGGGGGATGAAGTCACAGGAGTGAGCAGGGTTTGGGAAAATCCGGGGCAGAACAACGCCGCCAACGTTTACGCCAGTCAGTTTTTGTAGATTTTGTTTCTCTCTCTCTCTCTCTCTCTCTCTCTCTCTCTCTCTCTCTCTCTCTCTCTCTCTCTCTCTCTCTCTCTCTCTCTCTCTCTCTCTCTCTCTCTCTCTCTCTTACTTCTTTTAGGCGTGAATGCAGCAAATGAATCAATCGATAGTGACAGGTCCAATTGCATCTAGGAATGAAATAGAATTTAAAAATAGGATTAAAGTAACAGAATAAAGAAAAAAAACTGATTGTTTCTTCGCCCGAGAGGGAAAACGAAAGATACCAGTGGGTGGGGGTTGATCCCGTTTCACTGCTGTTTTATTGTATATATTTTATGATTATTGTTATTAGTTGGTAAAGGATGTAGAATTAACCACAAAATTCAAGTTTGTTGAAAAGAACGTTCCTTAGTTTTCTAATAATTATTACGGCTAAGATTTAGAAATTAAGAATTGTAATATGCCACAATATGATTATAGAATAAAAGAAATCGGATAAAATTGTTTCTATGGCTGTTGTACTTCCGGTATATACAATTAACAGAGGAATAATTTCAAGCCCCTCACGAGCCTAATTCAGACCGCGAAATTATTTTCTCCCAATAAATTTAAGTAAATCAATTTAGAGAATTTTCTCGGGCTTCCGTAAAACCCAAAATCCCCATGTTGCCGGTAATACTGATTATTTAATTTTCGGATATAGCTGACTATTTACAAGGAAATGCCGTGGTGCAGAAAATTAGAAAGAAGTGTGCACTTTTTCATCCTATGAAAAGATTTCGCAAGATATTAACAGCAATAATTTTGAAAGATGTAACTTATTATCATTTATGTTGAATTTATTTCGACATGTTGGAGGGAGTATTTCAACAAGAATATATATATATATATATACATACACACTATATATATATATACTATATATATATTTTATATATATATACTATATATATATATATATATATATATATATATATATATATATACATATATATTATTATATATATATATATATATATATATATATATATATATATATATATATATATATATATATATATATATATACACACACACACACACAATTATTAATGCACGTACGTATATATGTATGTATGTAAATATATACAAATATTTATACACTTGTGTACACACACACGCTCTCCCCTAATTGTCTCTCTCAGCCTCCTTCTTCTCTCTCTCTCTCTCTCTCTCTCTCTCTCTGCTTCTTTTCGGATCGTCGCTATCGTTGACAAAGGTCTGCTAAAGTTTTCATAAAAAAGTTTTCGACTTTGAAGATGATCTCAAAAACTTAGCAGCTTTTATATTCCGTGAGAGACATGACCTTTTTGCGCAGAAATTTAAGGTTGATTTCGACGGGCGACGCCGCGGACGTGCGCGCTTGTGTCTCCATTTATCCATGCACCTTCTGTCATCACAGACACACAGACACACAGACACACACACACACACACACACACACACACACACACACACACACACACACACACACACACACACACACACACACACACACACACACACACACACACACACCACATTTTGGATGCACATATAGGCCTACATATAACATACGCAAAAGTTTTAATAAATCTACAGTTATGACATAATAGCAGACAAGTCTTTTGCGTTTGTGCATGTGTTAGTCCTTTGACAATATGCGTCTACAAAAATTAGGTATGAATACAAATATAATGTGGTAGGGTGGCTCTTATATGTGAAATTACAAGGCGTGTCCGGGAGGCCTTCTTGCATTGCTCGTTTTTTGGTTATAAACCTACATAAATGTATAAAAGAAATCATTAGATTTATGGAGGTTATTTTTTATTAACATAGAATAACAACAATGTACGTATATAGTAAAAGTGTAATGATCACCAATATGTATTTTCGACTGCCTTCTAATTGCAGTCAGGCAATAGGCAGTGCTTGACACTTGGGCGAAGAGCAGCAGTGCTCATCCTCGCTGCGGTGGCATCAGGCACGCTGCACGGCCGAGGCTAATTATTCTTTCATAGTAAGGTTTTTACGCCGCCAGTTCTAGTTCTCACCGCGCGAGGAGAATAGTGACATGTTGTACCTGAAGGCCTTACTATGGCTACTGACCGGATCGGAGGCCCGGGGCGTCGACGATGAAGTGGCGGAGGAGAGGCAAGAAAGCTTGCAACGAGCATCCCGCGCACCCAAATCGACCTCGACGGTCTATACCCGTAGAGGGTTAGAGAAACGTCGAGCGTGGAGTGGCGTTGATCCTGGAGTTCAGCATCAGGATTACCCACAAGACGCAGCTGCGGTGCCTTATCCACAGACAAACAGCATCGCCGTCTCACTGACACAATGATGTGGACGCTAACGGGATCTAGACGGATAATTCTCACTTTGAAGCTCATCAGTTTGCAGCTGTGGAGCTCAACTTTGCTTGAGCGACCTCTAAGTAACGACATTTCTTTTCGTATACTTCCGAGGCATTTGCATTAGCAAAAGGACCGCCTTTATAATGATAAATTATGATAATAATAGTGTAAACAATGTGAGTGTGGAGCATCCTTGTATCCTTAATTAAAAGCGTTTCTGCAAATAATTCCGCAGATTTCTTCGACTTTTAACCCTTCGTTCGTTACGCCCCCACCTCTTGTCAATCAGAGTAGCAGGTTGTTTCAGAGTCCGGATCAATTTATTATCGAAAGAACGCCAAATGTTATCCCGGGGCCGAAAAATGAAATGGATGGGCGCAAGTCCGGGCTAATTCTGTCGGAAGAACGAAGGGAAGTGTCTGGCGGAATGGAAGGGAAACACCGTTTTCTCCGGAGAGATTTGTCTTCGATTTTTTTTTTTTTAATTTATTTATGTATTTATTTATTTTTGGAAGGGCGTTTGTTGTTGGTAAGACATGTTTTGTTTGAATTCCATTTTGCAGAGATATGTATATATATATATATATATATATATATATATATATATATATATATATATATATATACATATATATATATATATATATATATATATATATATATATATATATATATATATATATATATATATATATATATATATATATATCCCTCTGTGTGTGTGTGCGTGTGCTTACATATACATACTAACATATATACAGACATACATAAATAACACACATACACACATATAAATAGTGTCCTAGTGCATGTTGTATGAATATCTGAATGCACGCATTTAATAAATCATAGAAAAAAGGAATTTCAAGGCATACATTTAACACCGCCGCCCCTCCAACGCCTTCGAAACAGCGGCTGTTGCCAGTTTGATTTAGTTCCGCTCCGAAGGCATGAATAACGATCGGTTTATGCCGCGTCTTGCGAAACGGCCATTCGGCAGTTTATGGGCGCTTAAACGCAGATGAAGTACCGCTAACTGCCACAGCTACATCTGAAACCCCGACAACCTTACCAGGTGATTACAGCCGAACAAACCGTTTACCGTGACGTAACTGCTCGTCGAGTATAACACCTACATTGGACTGTCACGTCTTGTTCTTACGTAGCTAAATGTATAAACTCCTCTTTTTAGTATTTGTTTATTTCTTTTTGAGACATTTCTACAGACAGTCTGTAACATAAGGTGGCCTTAAATTTGGGTTCAATACCCGAGTGCCGCTGGAGTTGACCTGGGATTGGGACGTTCTCCTCCTGCCTCCCCTCCCAATCTATATTTTCATCTCGGCTTTCTCTCTCTTCGTTGTCGTCGATTTCTCCCTCCTCGGTTTCATTTTTATCGTTTTTCTCTGCTTTTTCCCTATCTTCCTCTACTTCTTTCTCAACCCACGTCGTATATCACCTTCATTATCATTATTATTTTTTTGCACTACATCTTATTCCCTATTTCTTCTAACGCCCAACTCCGTTTCCAGTTTCTTTGTAGTGCAACAGGTGCTTACGCAAAATTTTACTGGTCAAAGAATTGATATATTGATACAGTGGGCGAGGAAAACTTTCTCTACCTCCCTTTCACTATTAATCTATTCATTTATTAGTCTGTATGTGTCTCTATCGATTTATATATCTACCATATCTAAGTACAACGTACTTCTCATTTTCCCATCTCTTCCCCATTCTCTTCCTATGTCTTCCTTCACCCTCTCCTTTTCCTTTCCTCTTCCTCCATTTCTTCCCCTTTTCTCTTTGTGCCTCACTCAACGCACGCATACACCACCTACCAGACTAAGGTCGCAGCTCCGGCATCAGTTGGCGGAATGTGGCAATTATGGAAATGTGTTGCAAGAGCTCCTACCATTCCTGGCCGGAACTTCGCCCACCGGAAACAGGGACGCCATACATTCTTATCTACTCGTAAACATCAAGTGCGCATGCCTACAAGTAAATAAGTTAAACTGATAAGTTAATGTGCGTGATTGTGCATTTGCACATATTTTATTGGATCATGGGTGTTTTGGTGTAATTCTGTCCGTGTATGTAGCCTTTTTTTTTTTTTTTTTTTTTTTGCTTGTGTGTACAGCTCAGCATTTCCAAAGCCCTTGTCTCCTCCAGCTTTCGTTATAGTTTCCTCTCTATCTCATCTTCCCCCGTTAGTGTTAAATGATGCCTTCCCTCCCTTACACAGATACGCCATTGCCTATACCCTTTGCTTATTGGCCGTGTAATTGGCTGTACAGGGAGACATCATCATCAATAACGGTAGGTTCATGTTTGAGCAGCCGTGGACCTCTCCACCATCCTCCGCCACTCAGCTCGATCTTGCGCTTTTTTTTCCACTTGTACCATCGTCAGCCCACAAATATCTTTGATGTTGTCGCTCAGTCTTGTCTTCGGTTTGCCTCTTCCTCTGTTTCCTATCACCAGTCCTGTCAGCAAGTTTTTCTCAATACTTTCACTTCTCATCACATGACCAATAAACTTTAGCTTCCTTTTGTTCAAGATGTCCAACAGCCGGTCTTTACAGTTTATTTTTCTCAGCACTTCATCATTCGTTTTCTTTTCTGTCCAGTTAATATGAAGTACTTGTCTGTAACACCACAGTTCAAAACTATTGACCTTTTTCTTGTCTATCTTCTTCAGCACCCAACAATTGGGCAATTGGGAAAACTAATGAGTTCAATAACCTCAGCTTTGTCCGTAAGGTAATGCTTCGGTCTTTCCAGATGTTATCGAGAGCAACTGAGGCGTTTTTGGCAATAGCAATTCTACTTTTTATTTCCGGTGAATCATCATACGTGTTAGTAAAAACAGCTCCAAGATAAGTGAACTCTTTCACATTTTTCACATCCACTCCATTGATTGTAACATGTTCATCATCGTTCATTGCCGGTTATCTTTGAATCTTCATGGTCTTAGTTTTCTTGGCATTAAGAAATAAACCAGCCTTTTCGCTTGCTTCTCAAACTTTATCTAGTAGTTGTTGTAGTTCAGTGATACTGCTGGCAATTAAAACTATATCATCGGCGTATCTTAGATTCGATATTTTGTACCCTCCAACATCTACAATTCCTTCAAAATTCTCTAGAGCACCTCTCATAATTGCTTCAGAATATATATCAAAAAGGTACAGAGACAGAATGCAACCTCGTTGTACTCCTTAGTTGATTTCGAACCATTCTGTTAACCCATAAGTGGTTCTTACAGTTGCTTGTTATTGGTCATACATGGCTTTTATTAGTTAGATGATGTGTTTTGGAAATTTCATATCGCTCATGCCATTCCAGAGGATATCGTGATCAACAGTATCAAAAGCTTTCGAGTAATCTATGAAACACAGGTATAGATCTTTCTGATGTTCTCTATTTTTCTCTATGATCAACTTCAGATTTAGGATCTGGTTTCTGGTACCTTTTCCAGGGCGAAAATCTGCTTGTTCGTCTGCAATTTCTTCTCTTAACTTTAACTTCTTTCTTTCATCAATAATTTTCAACAAAATTTTGCTGCTGTGACTTATTAATGCAATTGTCCACAGGGAGACATAAAGGCCCTAAAACAATATAGTGATATAGTATTGAATACTTCATCACCGTTGATCATCGTACTCCATTATCTCCCTATCGGTTCACCACTCTCCCCGGAGTGTTACAAAGGGAGTGAGTGACCAGATTGCAAGCTGGGTTTAGGTGATTGGCTTTCTGACAGGTTCATCAGACTGATGCTCAAGTTATTGTGTGTAGTGAGTAGCTGGTGAAAGGCGAGTGTGTTGTTCCAAAACGAATGAGGATTCTGATATTAATGACGAGAATTTCCATTATGGTTATAAGGTAGGAATGATTTGTAAAACTAATAATAAAACCGGGAATAAGGATATGGATATCAACATTAATGATGATAATAGCAGCACTGATAGCGATGATGAAAATGGCTATAATTATAGTAAACAGGGAAAATAAAAAGACTAGTAATAATAACGATGATGACAGTGATAATGATAGTATTTATGTAAGTGATAGCTGTGATAATAGTAGTAATAATGTTGATAATAATAATGGTGATAAAGATAGTAATAATAACAGTAATAATGATGAGGATGATGACAATAATAAAAAAATAAAGTAGTGCAGTAAAACACGGGGCTAAAGTCAGAAAGATTGAATATACGTTACGTTAACTGGGTGATTAACTGGTTCCGTAGCAGCCTTGCAAATTGGCTAACTAGTTGATTTCATAGTCATTCTCCGTTATATTTGCCTATCAGTATCTCTACTAGGAGAACAGACTTTCTGAGTAAAAAAATAATTTCGTAATAAATATAAAAGATGATTAGTGTTTGTCGCGGTGACAGTCAAATTTGACCGAAAATCTGAAAAGAATTCGAAAGGGAGTAAGGAGAGGAGACAAAGAAGCAGAGAGGGAGGGGGGAAGTAAGAGATTAATGCACAGAATGCACAGCGTGACACGTAAATAAGAGACAAGAGCCGATCGGTGGCTTGGGAAATGAGTATGGGAATATAGGAAAGTACCGATGGTATTTTAGCTCGATGGGCGTCCCTTCCGCTTATGCATTCGAATGGTGCACCGTGTTTGATTTTAACTCCCTCCTGCCCTGTCCAAGGCCGTGTCTCTGTCTGTCTGTCTCTATTACTAGTTGTGTATCTGCCCCAGTCTCTGTGTCTAAATCTATCTCTGTCTCTTGTTTCTCTCTCTCCCTCTCCCTCTGCCCCCCCTCCTCTATCTCTCTCCCCAACTCTCTCTCTCTCTCTCTCTCTCTCTCTCTCTCTCTCTCTCTCTCTCTCTCTGTCTGTCTGTCTGTCTCTCTCTCTCTCTCTCTCTCTCTCTCTCTCTCTCTCTCTCTCTCTCTCTCTCTCTCTCTCTCTCTCTCTCTCTCTCTCTCTTCCCTCTGTCTCTCTCTGTCTGTCTCTCTCTCTCTGTCTCTTCTCTCTCTCTCTCTCTCTCTCTCTCTGTCTGTCTCTGTTTGTCTCTCTCTCTCTGTCTCTCTCTGTTTCTCTCTCTCTCTCTCTCTCTCTCTCTTCTCTCTTCTCTCTCTCTCTCTCTCTCTCTCTCTCTCTCTCTCTCTCTCTCTTCTCTCTCTCTGTTTGTTTTTGTTTATTGTTTGTTTGGTGTTGTGTGTGTGTGTGTGTGTGTGTGTGTGTGTGTGTGTGTGTGTGTGTGTGTGTGTGTGTGTGTGTGTGTGTGTGTGTGTGTGTGTGTGTGTGTGTGTGTGTGGTGTGGTGTGCGCATCTTTGTGGGTGGTGCGTAGTGTGTGTGTGTGTGTGTGTGTGTGTGCTCTTAAAGATAAGAGCAGCCGCGCCGCCATCCGCCGGGTAACACTCACGTGGACAAACATTCTTCGGCAAATTTCCATAATTGCCACATTCCACGTCACGCAGGCTGGACCTTATGCGCTCACGGTGTCGCTCCCGCCTTCGGTTCCCTCTCCCTTTCCTCCTTCTCTGCATCCCGCACTGTTTTTTAGTTTTTATTTCGACCTTGTAATTTCTCTCTCTCTCTCTCTCTCTCTCTCTCTCTCTCTCTCTCTCTCTCTCTCTCTCTCTCTCTCTCTCTCTCTCTCTCTCTCTCTCTCTCTCTCTCCTTCCTTCCTCCCTCCTCCCTCCCTCTCTCCCTCCCCCCGTCCCTCTGTCTCTCTCGTGGATAATAACAAATGATAATGACGATAAAGAGGAGGGGCAACTATGAGGATGCGAAGATAGTGTTAATGATGATTAGGAGGAGGTGAGATGATATAAAGATAAAGATGATGATGACGACGACTGAGATATGACGATAGTGAGGAGGAGGAAGCGAAGGAGGAAGGTTTGGTACGAAGTCAGTACTGATGATGTGATAATAATGACGGTATTTCTCAGCACATCTGTAACGACAGAAAAAAGATACAGGAGAGAATGAAGTGATAAATCAGGGTTGAAAGCAAAGAAAAGAAGGCGAAAAACGATGACGATAAATGAAGATAAATGTGAGGTAGAAAGAGAACGCGAAAAAAAGAAAATAAATCAGGTGGAAAGGAAGTTACAATTCTTTGGAGAACAGTAAGGCTGAGAATTTAAGAATGGCGCATTATGACTCCATTCCCTGCGAGAAAACGAAATTTAGAAAGCTCTCTCGCCTTCTGTCCCTCACCCTGTCGCTGTCTCTCGCTCTTTCTCTGTCTCTTTTTGTCTCTCGCTCTCTTTCTGTCTCTTGCTCTCTCCGTTTCTCACTCCGTTTAACTCTCTTTCTATCTCTCTCTCTCTCTCTCTCTCTCTCTCTCTCTCTCTCCTATTCTATAAAAGGATATGATGGTGAAAAGAATCTTTAATTTCATCATGATTCTGCACGCTTATTCGTCTCCCCAAAACCGTTTTGTCGTCCCCAGACCAAAGTCAACCCACCTATAGAATTTCATCATAATCCGTAGGTTCCTTTTTTCAAATATTAAACTATTGATAATGAAAACATAACCTCCTTTGTTACAAAATTGTGATAAAGGACGTCTCTCTCTTTCACTCACTCACTTTCGCTCTCTCTTCTTCTTCTTCTTATGGGTCTTCTCTATTTTTCTATTCTTCTTCACCTTCTTTGTCTTGTTATTCGTCTTCTCCTTCTCTTCCTCCCCCTATTCCCGTCTCCCTCCCCTTCGCTTCCTTTGGGAGGATGTCGAGGGAGGCGGGGAGTGACGTCTCAGGGGCAGAGGGTGAGGGGGAAGGGGGGGAAGGGCGAGGCGGGGGAGAAATGAATGGCGGAGGTGTGATAAGGAGCGGTGGAAGGCGAAGCAGGGAAGGAGAAGACAACGGAGCAGGAGAAGTCTTCCTGATTTAGGGACCTGACGCCATCGGAAGACGTGGGAAGGTGTCCCGTGGAACAATACGCGGCCAGCGTTTATTCGTTCATTTAGTGAATCACTAGTATTACTGTATTACTGTAGGTCGGGGTAGTTAGAGGATTCGCGAAAACCGTCTTATATTCCGTAATCTTTCTTTAGAGTCTTTAGAGTCTCAAAGTGTCATTAGACGTTCATCTTCTTGCAAACACGAATATGTTAAGGCTTCATCAAAGCCGACTTGTGAATTCGTCAATATGTTAATACCCCAAAAAACTTTATTCAAGGGTCAAAGCCAAAACAGGTGGACAAAACGATTATTTCAGAAGAAAAACAAACGAAACGAAATTTTTCATCTCCAGAGAAACCATC
>NC_051386.1:39446640-39449140 GCF_015228065.2 Penaeus monodon | reverse complement strand
GACTGATTGAATAGCTGTCTGTCTGTCTGTTTTTTTTTGTCTTCTCTGTCTCTGTTTGTCTGTATGTCGGTCTGTCTAAGTGACTGATAGAATGACTGTTTGTCTGTCTGTCTGTCTGTCTGTCTAAGGGAGTGACTGATTGAATGACTGTCGACCAGTCTGTCAAAGTGACTGATAGAATGACTGTCTGTCTTTCTAAGGGAGTGACTGGTTGAGTGACTGGTTGTCTGCTTATCTGTCTGTCAGTCTGTGTGTCTGAATGATTGATTCTCTCTCTCTCTCTCTCTCTCTCTCTCTCTCTCTCTCTCTCTCTCTCTAAATCTCTCTCTCTCTCTCTCTCTAAATCTCTCTTTCTCTCTCTAAATCTGTCTGACCCTTAAGCATTGAAGGGATATGGTTAATTATGATGTACATAATAATGATGGCAGTATTAATTTTAGTAACATACCACTACTACTACTGCCGCTGCTGCTGTTATTACTACTATTGCTACTACTACTACTACTTCTATCACTGGTACTACTCCTGGTAATGATAATAATAACAACGATGATAATAATAATGATAATAATGAGAATACTGATGATAATGATAATAATAGTCATCATCACCACTCATCATCAAAACATTATAATAATAAAGATGCTGCTGCTGCTGCTGCTGTGATGATGATGATAATAATGATAATAATAATAATAATAGTAATAATAATAATAATAATAATAATAATGATAATAATAATAATAATGATAATGATAATAATAATAATAATAGTAATGATAATAATAATGAATAATAATATAACAATAGTAATGATAATGTTACTTCTACTAACAATAATCATGGTGATATTGATGTTAATGCTACTACTACTGTAGTTACTACTACTGCTGCTGCTTTTGCTTTCACTACTATTATTACTACTGCTAGTAATGTTTCTACTACTTTTACTACTACTATTCTTATTACTAATATTTCTATTACTACTGCTACTACTAATATTATTACTGTTAATGCTTCTACTATTACTGCTGCTAATGCTACTTCCACTACTACAACTACTACTATGATGATGATGATACTGCAACTACTATTCCTACTGCTGCTCCTACTACTACTACTACTAATGATAATGATAGCAATAATGGTGATGATAATGATAATAACAAAAAGAATAGCAATGTAATGATTATAATGATAGGAGTAATGGTAATAATGATGACAATGATAATGACAATGGTTTGCTGCTACTTCTACTAATAATAACAATAATTATAGTTATCCTTATTATCATTATCGTCATTTTTGTTATAATCATCATCGACATCATCATCAACTTCGTTATCATCATCTTTAGCATTAGCTTCATCAACTTAGTTATCATCATCAGTAGCATTAGCTTCATCTTCAATCAGCAATCATCAATCACTATCATCGTTATTATCAACAACAACAACAAATGGTAGCAGACATGTGGACTCACCAAGATTAAAAATGTTTTTTCAATGACACGAAAATCTCCAATGTGGGCAATAATTTTTGAAGCCAACACGCGGTACATAAACAAGCAGATCTAATGGATTTTTTTTTTGTCTTTTTTTCGGGGGGTGGGGGGTACGAGAGAGGATTAGGTACGTCGAGTTGGAGGGACAGTCGACGTTAACTCAGGTTTACTGTAATGCTAAAGAGAGAGAGAGAGAAAGAGAGAGAGCGAGAGAGCGAGAGGAGAGAGAGAGAGAGAGAGAGAGAGAGAGAGAGAGAGAGAGAGAGAGAGAGAGAGAGAGAGAGAGAGAGAGAGAGAGAGAGAGGAGTAGAGAGAGAGAAGAGAGAGAGAGAGAGAACAGAGAGAGAGGAGATAGGAGATGAGAGAGAGAGAGAGGAGAGAAGAGAGAGGAGAGAGAGAGAGAGGAGAGAGAGAGAGAGAGGAGAGGGGGGGGGGAGGGAAGGAGGTAGGGATGCAGAGAGAAAGACTGACAGAGGGACAGACAAACGAGCAGACATAGACGGACAGACAGTCAAACCAACCGATAAACACACACACACACACACACACTCACACACACACACACACACACACACACACACACACACACACACACACACACACACACACACACACTCACACACACACACACACACACACACACACACACACACACACCGCACACTAAGGAAGCCCGAACCGGATGGCAGAGTGCAACATCACGGGCGGGAATGACTGACGGCGCCACCTGAGCGGGGCATCTCACTCGCTTTCAATTAGCAGTAATGGCGAGAAGAGATTAACTGATGAATACCGGCTGAGGTTCGATGATGCTTGCCCGAGGGAAGTTTCCGGAGGAGGGAGAAGGAAGTTGAGATGCTGTTAGGTTTGGAGCAACAGGGTGGGAGAAAGGAGGGAGGGATCGAATGAGGGGGCGAGAAAGGTGGAGGGATGGAGAGAGGGAGGAAGGGAAGGAGGGAAAAGAAGGAAAAGAGGGATGGAGAGGGAGAGAGGGAG
>NC_051386.1:39421640-39424140 GCF_015228065.2 Penaeus monodon | reverse complement strand
AACGGGAGATAGATAGATGGAGAGATAGATAGATAGATAGATAGATAGAAAGATAGATAGATAGATAGATAGATAGAGAGAGAGAGAGAGAGAGAGAGAGAGAGAGAGAGAGAGAGAGAGAGAGAGAGGAGAAGAGAGAGAGAGAGAGAGAGAGAGAGAGAGAGAGAGAGAGAGAGAGAGAGAGAGAGAGAGAGAGAGTTTTAACATAGTACATTATTCTTATTTTTACAATTATTGATGTTATTGTTGTTGCAATGATAGTAGTTGCAGTACTGATAACAGTCATCATGATCATGACCATGATTATGATCATCGTCGTCGTTGTCGTCATCACATCATCAGCCTCATTATCATTATAATAATTATTATTATTGTTATGTTGTATTTGTTGCTGTTGTTAATGCTATCATTATCTCTCCTACTACTACCATCATCATTGTTCTCATTATTATAAATAGCATTGCATTATCATAATTTATGGCAACACTACCGGGATGGGGGGTAAGGATAACTACTAATATCCCTATCATGCTAATTTGTGTTAATTAAAGATAAACTAACAAATAAAAAGTTGAAGTAGATATAAGTATGAGAAACAAAACTCGGAGATTTTTGGTGAAGTTGTTATCGTTCCCATTACTGTTCACAAACGGCTTAGAGTTTGGAGAATTAGGAACAAGGAATTTCGTAATTCTGTGAAGAGTTGATTAAATTCCCCAACCAAAGTTTGAAGCTACTCAAAATAGATTTCAGAAACAACGCGTACAAACAGAATTGAAATTCTACGTTTCGAAAAAAGTAACTTTAGATAACAGTTATTATCTCTCCCTCCCTTCTCTGCCTATTTATTTTAATCTGTTGCCTTATTCAACCAGTTTATCAGAGAGAGAGAATCCTTCCAGTGCGAAGAGGTGACAGAGATGTGGGTGGAAGCCTCGAGGTTTAAAATCAAAGGTCATTTGAAGGTCATCCAGGTCACTGTGATTCTATGTTTGGGCCTTGGCTGATTATTGTACGATCCTCTTTGATTAAAGATGCTTAGCAAATGATTTTTAAAGTGTTATTGGTGCATTTTGAAGTGTTAAAATTTGAAATCGCACACAATAATGCACATAATATAAATGTAATGGGAATTTGTAGTTAAGGCATTTACTGCAATACTGCCATAGTTTACTATCTATAACCATACAATCTATGCAAGATAGGGATCTATCTACCTGGCTGATATGTCAAGTATTGAGAAGACAGAATTGGAAGTGCCTGCTGAATCCATAAATGGAAATTTTGTTGTGAAAAGAGCAAGGTGCTTCAACCAGGTTCCTGCAGATCAGGTAATTGTAAAATGTATCACAAGGAATAACCAAGCCAGAGACGAGGTCTGGGTTACATGGATAGAACAATCACAGATTGAGACAAAAGTTCCAATCCGCTCTCAAAAGGCATCATACATAAATTTTAACAGATATGAACAAATCAGCAGGATATGCATAAACATATCGAGGCTGAAAGACAGTTGTTTCAGCGGTTATTGGAGGTTGTTACTGCAGGTTGATTCGTTTCCACTGACCTTGGCTAAGCCTAGAGGCCAGATGAACTCAACACCAATGGCAATTCTTGTCAGCATCCTAATGTCTGGAATAAGTGTACCCACAGAGGTTCAATTGCTGATGTGAAGACAGTGTGCTGATCGATGGGTATGCACTATTCCAGACATTCGGAAAGCCACATGGGTGTAAAGCATTTGGTGATCATGCTGAGGTCTTTATACACAATGTGATACACTACACTGGTAAATTCTTAATGATTGCTACACTGGAGAAGAATCAATCAAGATTGCTTCTTGACCAGCTCTAGTGGACAAGATGAAACTGACTTTCCTGTCTGTGAAGAGTGCAACAAGGCAAATTCTCTATTCATGTGTAGGCTACAGAAGGCTTCTTATCAATAACAGTGATACAGATGTAATGTTACTTCTTTTACACATTATACCATGCAATGCAGCTGAAATATTGGTGATATCTGGAACAGCAAAGAAGAGGAACTTTGCTTTCACTGGACATGGTAAGAAGACAAGTTGGGTAGCTTTTCCTTGCCATTCACTCCTGTTTGAAAAATGGGCGGCTTGTCTTTAGCTTGTGACACAAGCATGTAAAGTTCAATATAGGGCGACTCAATGCTCCTCCTTCGGGAGAGTCTGAAGGGCACTCCTGTCTGTAGCTGTGATGCAGCAGGCGATTACAGACTCCTAAAAGAGATAAAATCAACCTTGACTGGCCCGCTATTTCCCACACTTGGTCTTCCCATGCTTCCAGAAATGGAAGTATTATACGAGTTTCGTTTCTATAATGCATTTGCTCAAATTCTCTTCCATCAGTCGTCTGAGTTTCTTCATTCCTTTTTTTCTCCCTCTCTGTCTCTGTCTTTTATGCACTCCTCTCCCAGAAACTAATATATTCAGAAAGTAAGTAAGTAATCTTATGTTTCACTTCCTCTTGCTCGT
>NC_051386.1:39387206-39396540 GCF_015228065.2 Penaeus monodon | reverse complement strand
GTGTGTTGTTTTGTTTGGGTGTGGGGTTTTGTGTGCGTTCGTGTAGTGGTGTCTGTGTGAGTGTGTGTGTGTGAGCGTGCGCGTGCGTGTGTTTTGTGTGTGGGGTGTGTGTGCTTGCAGGGTGTGTGGTGTGTATTTTGTGCATGTGATATTACCCGTGTGTATGAAACATATGTGTGTGTGGTGTATTGTGTGTTGTGTGTGGTGTATTGTGTGTGTATGTGGTGTGGTGTGTGTGTGTGTGTCTGTGTGTGTATGTGTGTGTGTATGTGCGTTTGTAAGTGTGCATCCGTGTGTGTGAGTATACCTATGTACATGTGTATGTGTGTGTGTGTATGAGTGGGTGATAGTGTGTGCAAGCGATTGTGTATGTGTGTGTGTGTGTGTGTGAACGATTATGTGTGTGTGTGTGTGAACGATTATGAGTGTGTGTGTGTGTTTCTTTGTGTGTGTGTGTGTGTTTTTTTCTTTGTGTGTGTGTGTGTGTGAACGATTATGTGCGTTTGTGTGTGTGTGTGTGCGCGTTTATGTGCGGTCGTGCGTACGTGCGTGTGTGTGTGAGTGTGAGTGTGTGTGTGCGTGAGCGTGCGTGTGTGTGTGAGTGTGAGTGTGTGTGTGCGTGAGCGTGCGCGTGCGTCCGTGTAAGCTATTGTGGTGTGTGTGTGTGTGTGTGTGTGTGTGTGTGTGTGTGTGTGTGTCTATGCGTATGTGTGGGCATCGTGTGTGAACGCGTGTGTGCGCGTGGTGTGTGTGTGGTGTGTGTTGTGTGTGTGTGTGTGTGGTGTGTGTGTGTGTTGTGTGTGTGCGTGTGTGTGTGTGTGTGTGTGTGTGGTGTGTGTGTGTGTGTGTGTGTTTTGGGGTTGTGTGTGTTGATGTGTGTGTGTGTGTGTGTGTGTGTGTGTGTGAGCGCGGTTGTGTGTGTGTGTGTGTGTGGGGGTTTTTTTGGTGTTTGTGGGCCCACCTCAGCCCATACGCTATGGCTTTTGTCTCAAACTCACCCGTTTTGGGGGTGAAGAAGCAAAAGAAAGCCCAGCAGCGGCTCTCTGGCCCACGGAGCTGATGGACCCCAAAGGAACGGCAAAAACCATACGCGTGGCATATACACACACAAACACACACACCACATCCACACACACACACACACATATAAAAACCCACACACACACACACACACAAACACACACACACAAAACACACACACACACACCACAACCACACACGCACATACACACACCTCACTCACTTTTTTGGTGACACCACACCACACCACCACACACCCACCACACACACACCACCACACAACCCCACACACCAACATATATTGTAATATAAAAATTATGCTTTTTATATATACATATCATCCCTACTAAAATTTTATATTATATTATTATATATATTATATATAATATATATATTTTTTTTTTTTTTTTTTTTTTTTTTTTTTTTTTTTTTTTTTACGGTAGGTTATTTTTGAGCCCCATGGTAAAAACATAATGTTACTTGTATTTTCATTTTTGTGATGCCTTAAGTGATACGGGTAGGGTCCCCCGTTCCTTTCCACGGAGAGTCCCCTTTTTCCCTTTTGGGTAATCATTCCTCTATTATCGTCTTGGGCCCACCTCCCCTTGGGGTTTTTTCCCCAAACCCGGGGCTAAATGGAAATCGAGGTAAATTTCCTTTCCCCAAAGGGAAACTTCATCTTATCTAGGTTCGATTTCCTAAATTAAAGTAAATCGGGCCACTGCTCCATACGGTGCGGGTGATACTGTGTGCGGGATGCACCCAGCTCCGCATGCGGCGTTTTGGTGTGTGCACTTGCACTGATTTTCAATATAATAAATATAAAATTTATATATAAATATAATATATATATATATATAATATATTATTTAGTACCCACACACACACACCACACACCACACACAACACACCACACACACCAACACCACCACACACATATATATATAATATATTTATATATTATAATATATATATATAATATTATATATAATATATATAGTTACATACAGACCCTATGTTTTAAATTTTAATATAAAAAAAATTATATATATATTATATAATTTTAATATTATATATATAAATGTTATATATTGATATACGTATTATATATATAATATTATAATTATATATATTATATAAAATATAATAATTGTTGTTGTTTGTTGTGTGTGTGTGTGGTGTGGGTGTGTGTGTGTGTGTGTGTGTGTTGTGTGTGTGTGTGTGTCTATGTGTGGTGTGTGTCTCTATCTGTGTGTGTGTGTGTGGTGTGTGTCTTGTGTGAAATATAGATATTTTATGGGGATATATAATATCTTTATATTATTATATATTATATATATAATTATTAGGGGTGGTGTGGGGTTTGTGTGTGGTGTGTGTGTGTGTGGTGGTGGTGTGTGGTGGTGTGTTGGGTGTTTACCACATATTGTGTGTATGTATATATATATATTAAAATTATATAATTATATTATATATTAATAATACATATTTATACAAATTATAAAAATATGTGTGTCGGTATGTATACACACAGACTTTAAAATACCCACATACTTATAATATTGTACATATCATCATCAAAAAGGGGTATGCTCATGTTTGAGGGGGCCGGGACCTCTCCCCCTCCTTCGCCACAAAAACTCGTTTTAGTTTTTTCTTTCCCTTATCCCATCGAAGCCCGAAATATTTTTGATATTGTCGCTCAGCTTGTCTTCGTTTCCCTCTTTTGCCATCACCTCCCTGTCACAATTTTTCCAAACTTTTATTTCTCATTCTGACCAAAAAAAAATTAATTTCCTTTGTTCAAGATTCCAACATCGGTCTCTACAATTTTTTTTTCCAGCACTTCATATTCTCTTCTTCTTGTCCACTAATAGCATACCGTCTGAAAACCACATTTAAAAATATTGATCTTTTTTTCTGTCTATCTACTTCAAAACCCAACACTCAGAACCCTATGAGCAATGGGAAAAATTTAAAGATTCAATAAACCCCAGCTTTGTCCGTAAGGGAAAGCTTTTTCCTTTTCCAGATGTTATTGAGACAAATTGTGGCGCTTTGCAATGGAAATTTTTCTTTTTATTCCGGTGAATCATCATATTATTTGTTAAAAAAGCTCCAAAATAAATGAACCTTTCACATTTTTCCACTCTTCCTTGTTGTAAATGTTTTCATTGTTCATTGCCCCTTATCTTTGAATCTTTATGATCTTAGTTTTCTTGGCTTAGAAATAAGCCAGCCTTTTCGCTTGCTTCTCTAACTTTATCTAGTAGTTGTTTTAGTTCATGATACTGCTGGAACAAAAATAATTTATCGGCGTAACCCCGATTTTATATTTTTTCCTCCAACCCACAGTTCCTTCAAAATTCCTAGGCACCCCTCATAATTTTTTTTCAGAATATATTAAAGAGGTGCGGAACAGAATGCAACCCCTTTGTACTCCCTTTTTGACTTCGAACCATTCTTTAACCCATAGTGGGGTTTTTAGTTGCTTGTTGTTGGTCTACAAGGGTTTTATTAATTGGATGATGTGTTTTTTAACTTTTATCGTACATGTTTTTTCCAGAGGAATCGTGATCACCGTATCAAAAGCTTTTACATAAAACGAGAAAAACGGGAAAGGGCTTTTTTGAAAGTTTTTCTGTTTTTCTCTATGATATTTTAAATTTTTAAAAATGGTTTCGGGGACCTTTTCCAGGCGAAACCCGCTTTTTCTCTGCAATTTTCCCCTCTTAAATTCAAATTTTATTCTTTCAGCAAAAATTTTTCAAAAAAATTTTTCTGCTGTGACTTTTAAGGCTTGTCCCATTATTGTTTTCTTGGAGTGCGTCCCTTTTTTAGGTATGGGGGTAAAAAACTGATTTTACCCAGTCTTCCCGGGCCCTTTTCTTTTTTCCTTTTTTTTACAGAGTTTTTGAAAAGTTTCAACCTTTCGCCACTTCTTAAATTAGTTCTGCTGTTTTTCATCTATTCCGGGGCCTTTTTATTCTTTACTTCTTTTTTGCTTTTTTAACTTTGTCCCCCAGGGCGGTGGTTCATCCTCGCTGTCATTGAGTCTAAATTTAAGTTTTTTTTAGATTTTATTCTTTTGTTAAATTTTGGGAAAAATATTGTCCTCTATCTTTTACTTCTTTTTCCCTCCATAAAACAATTCCTCTTCAGTTTTTTATTGTCCATTTAGGTTTAAATTTTTTTGTGATGTTTCGTACTCCCTTTGGAGAGTTCTTTAGTTGCTTTGATAGAAAAGTTTTTTTAATTCTCTGGCAAAGTTCATTTAAATTTTTTCCCTTTTCTTGTCGCAATAAACTTTGAAATTTTTTTATTTTTTTTTTTGTAAATTCTTTTTAAAAACTAAATTTTTTGTATTTTTAAGGAAACTTCTTTTTTAAATTTATTAATTTAAGGGTTTTTTCCCAAACCAGGGGTATTTTTTTTTTTTTTTCTATTTTTAAAGGTCCCCCAAAAGATTTTTTTTTTTAAAACTCTTTGGGTTTTTAAAATTTACTTGGGAAGGATTTTTTTAAAAAAATTTTCCCTTTTTTATAAAAATTTTTGTACCTTTTAAGGGGGTTTCCCTATCTTTTTTTATTTATTTTAAATCAAAAATTATATTTTTACTTTTCATCCCCCATTTTTTTTAATTTTTTATATTTATTTTTTAACCCAAATTACCAATTTTTTGTTTTTTTTTCTGGTAAAAATTAATTTTTGGTTTAAAATTTATTTATTTATTTTTTAAAAATTTAAAAATTTATTTTATTTATTTTAAGGCCAATTTTTCCCATGTTTTTTTAATTTATTTTTTTCATTTCGGAGGCCCCCCCGGGTTTTTTCCAACCGGGAATTGGCCCTAAAGGGGATTTTTCCTTTTTTTCCCTTAAATGGGCTTAACAAGGGTGAAAATATATATATATATATTAAAATTTTAATTATAAAAAATATATATAAATAAAAAAAATTTTATATTAAAAATATATAATATATATATAATAATATATCTTTTTTATATAATTTTAATATATATTTTAATAAAATAAAATATATATATAATATTTATATTTTATATATATCTTATTTTATATTTTTTATTTATTTTTTATTTAAATTTTTTTTTATTTTTTTTTAAGGGTTTTAAATTTTATATAATACCTTTCAAATTTTAATTATAATTTATAATATATTTTTCCTCAAAATATTTCTTTTTCCCTTTTATTTTGGGATTTATATATATATATTTAAAATATATTATATATATATTTATTTTATATTATTAGTTATATATTATCATATTTTTATATAATAATATATTATATATAAAATAAATATATATTATATTTTTAAAAACTTTCTTTTATTTATATTATATCTATAATTTTAATAATAAAAAAAACAAAACCAAAATTAAAATGGATTGGGGTTTGAAATTATTTTTTTAAAATATTTTAAAAAAGGGTTTTTAAAATTTAATATATATATATTATAATATATATAATATATATTTTAATATATATATATATATATAAATAAAAATATATTTTTTTGTTTTTGGGGGTTTTTTTTTTTTTTTTTTTTTTTTTTTTTTTTTTTTTTTTTTTTATCATATAATAACCCACACACACACCCCCAAATTAAATTTAAAAAAAAACATAAAACCAAAAACCACACACCACCCACACATAAACAAACAAAAAACCAAAACAACACCCATAATAAATTAAAAAATTAAAAATAAAAATAAACAAATTTTTTTTTTTTTTTTTTTTTTTTTTGTTTTGGTGGTTTTTTTTTTTGTTTTTTTTTTTTTTTTCAAATACAAAACCCCAAAACAACCACAAAAAACACACCACACACACACAAACACACACACACACACCACAAAAACAAAAACAAAAAACCCACCCCCAAAACCAAAAAAAAACACACACACCCCAACAACACACATAACAATACAAATCCTTAAATTTTTGTAATAAAATTTATTATTATATATAAATTTAAAATATTATAAATTTTAAAACCCCACCACACACCCCCCACACACACCCCACAAAAACCAAAACACCCCCACACCAACACAACAAAAAACCAAAAAAAAAAATAATATTAATATATATAATTATATATATACAAATATTTTTATATATATATATATATTATATATATATATAAAAATAAAATATATTTTATATATAAAATTTTTACACACCACACACACCACACCCCCAAACACCCCAACCCCCAAACACAAACAAAAAAAAATATAAAAAAAAAAAGATATATATAAAAAATATATATAAAATATTTTATAATTTTATATATATATATATATATATATTTTAATTTTTAATTACACACACCCCACACCCAAAACCCCAAAACACACACCAAAAAATAAAATATTTTAAATTAATATATATTTTATTATAATAATTTATATTTATTTTTAAAACCTTTTAAAAAAAAAAAATTATATATATATATATATAGTATATAATAAAATTAAAATATATATTATTTTATAAAATATATTAAAATTATATATATATATATAATATATATATCTATTATATTTAAAATATATATTTATATAAAATATTATATATTATAGTTATAGGTATTATATGTTTATTTTTATATTATATCTTTTATATATATTATATATATATATATATATTTATATATATTTTAATATATCTTATTTTTATATATATATATATATATTATAATTATATTTGGTGTGTGTGTGTTGTGTGTGTGTGTGGTGTGTATATATAGTTTTATTATATATATATTATATATATATTATATATTTTAAAATATATTATATTATTTTTGGTGGTGTTTTGGGTGTGTTATTTGTGTTTTGTGTGTGGTGTGTGGTGTGTGTTTCTCCTTTATTCAAAATTATTATCTATTATATATACCCTCTATAATTTTCTATCATAATTATGTGTGTATATCTTTACCTTATATATATATTTTATATTATCTTTTTCTCCCCTCCCCTCAAAACTCTCTGTGTTGTGGTTTGTGTGTGGGTGTGTGTTTTGTGTGTGTCTGGGGTTTTTGTGGTGGGGTGTCTATTCTCTTCTTCTTTTCTCAATCTATCTTTTATTTCTCTATCTCTTCTCCTTTTCATTTTATATTGCTTATATTGTATATTATTTTGTGTGTGTGTGTGTTTGTTGTGGGGTTGTGTGTTTGTGGGGTGTGTGCGTGTTGTGTGTTGTTTTGTGTGCGTGTGTGTTTTTGGGGGGTTGTTTTGTTGTGTGTTTTTGTGTTTTGTGTATACATATATAAATTTATATATCCATATAATTATTTTATACACACAAATATAAGGGGGGTCTGTATTGGTTTTTAAATTGGTTGTGTTTGTTGTGTGTATGTGTGTTTTATAATTTATTTATGCTTTGGGTGTTTTGGTTTGTGTGTTTTTTTGGGTTATGTGGTGTGTGTGTGTGTGTGTGTGTTGTGTGTTTTGTGAGTGAAATTTTTTGTTTTTGTGTGTGCGTGTTTGTATTATATCCCTACACACACACACACACACACACACACACACCCCACACACACACACACCCACCACACCCACAAAAAAAAAAAAAAAAAAAAAAAAAAAATTTTAAAATATTATTATTAAAAATTTTAAAATATAAAATATATATAATATATATATAAAATTTTAATGGTAAAACCTTTTTTCGTAGACCTATTTTTGGGAAAAAAAAACTCAGTTTCGTACCCCATCCGGTGTTGTGTGTTTTTTTGGTGTGTGTGGGGGATTTATGTAATATATTTTATATATATCCCATATTATGAGTGAGTTTGTGTGTGAAAGTATAATATATATATATATATATATAATATATATATAATATATATATATATATAAAAGAAAATATATTATAAAAATTATTAAAATATATAAATATATTATCTTATAAATATTATTATTTTCAATATATAAAATTAAAATTTTATATATTATATATTTATAATATAGGTAAAATGTATTTTATTATATATATATATAATATTATATAAATTTAAAATTCTATATATAAAAAATTACTTTCACACCACCTCACTCTATATATGTATATATGTTTAATATATAAAATTATATATTATTATATATCTAAAATAAAATTATTATCTAATAATTTTAAAAACAAAATTTTATATAATTTTATATTAATATATATATATATATATTTTATTATATGTTTATATATATATATTTTAATATATCTTTTATATATATATATATATAAAATATATATATTATAACAATGGGCCCCAAGCCCGACTCAAGGCGGGGAAAACGCCCTATCGCCTTTGGGGAAAATCAATCGCGGTGGAAACTGCCATTAAACTCTCTTTAATAAATTTGAGAGAGGCCTATGTATTTGCAGTGAATGAAGGGTCTTAAAATAAAAAATAAAAAAAATAAATAAATAAATAAATAAATAATATTAAAATTTTTATATATATCTAAATTATATATTTTTAAAATATATTATATTTTGTATTTAATATTATTTAAAATATATATCTATATCTATATCTATTTTATAATATATATCATTTGGTATTGTCCCGTCTTCTCTTTTATCTTTATCTTTATTTATTTTCCTTTCTTATTGGTTATTTATACTATTTATGTACCCTGGATGAAGAAATTTAATTTTTTTATACCTCTCCCCAAGATATTTTGCCAAAACCCCCTAACAGGAGGGAAAAAAAACCCAGGGGAGCCCCCCAACGCCAAAGTAAAAAAAATAATCAAAAAAATGCCCCTTGGAAATTCGGCCTTGGAATATAAATGAAGAGGAAAAGTTTTTATTAAATTCTGTAGTCCCAAAAATTTTATTTATACCCAAATCCTTTTTTTCCAACCCACCCAAGCCCTTTTAAACCCCGGGGTTTTTTTCACCAGACAAAAAACCCCAACCAAAATTGGGCTACATTTGCTAAAAAAAAATTTGGGGGAAAGGGGTTCCCTAAAAATTAAAAACGGGACCTGGTGCCGCTGCAACAGTGCCCCCCAAACTACTAACTATCCCTTTAAATAAGACTAAAAAAGAGGGACGCCCCAACACCACCTCTAAAGCTCGACTAAAAAACCTCTTGAAAACCCAATTACAGAATTGCAGTGTCAAAAAAATTTTAATACTCAATCAATTTGAAGATTAAAAAACACCAAATGAGTTTGGGGGGGGAAGAAGGAAAAAAACTCTTCGGGGCACTGCTTTAAAAAACTATCGGGCCCAAAAAAAAAAAGACAATTCCCCCTGGTTTTCTGAAAAAAAAA
>NC_051386.1:39374706-39379706 GCF_015228065.2 Penaeus monodon | reverse complement strand
TGCAACTGGGAAAACTAATGAGTTCAATAACCTCAGCTTTGTCCGTAAGGTAATGCTTCGGTCTTTCCAGGTGTTATTGAGAGCAACTGTGGCGTTTTTGGCAATGGCAATTCTTCTCTTTATCTCCGGTGAATCATCATATGTATTAGCAAAAACAGCTCTTTCACATTTTCCACAACCACTCCATTGATTGTAACATGTTCATCATCGTTCATTGCCGGTTATCTTCGAATCTTCATAGTCTTAGTTTTCTTGGCATTAAGAAATAAACCAGCCTTTTCGCTTGCTTCTCTAACTTTATCTAGTAGTTGTTGTAGTTCAATGATAGTGCTGGCAATTAAAACTATATCATCGGCGTATCTTAGATTTGATATTTTGTATCCTCCAACATCTACAGTTCCTACAAAATTCTCTAGAGCACCTCTCATAATTGCTTCAGATTATATATTAAAAAGGTGAGGAGACACAATGCTTCCTTGTCGTACTCCTTGGTTGACTTCGAACCATTCTGTTAACCCATAAGTGGTTCTTACAGTTGCTTGTTGATCTTTTTTTTACGGTAGGTTCATGTTTGAGCCGCCGTGGTAACAGCATGATACTTAATTGTAGTTTTCATGTTGTGATGCTCTTGGAGTGAGTACGTGGAATCTGAAAAGTCGGACATTTCTCGTCAAGTTCAGAATTTCATGTGGATTTTTTTTTTATCTATTTATTTATTTTACTTGCTGTTGGGCCTGTGCGTCAGTGGAATACTCGTGAATATGATGTTCGTTGGTGTTTAAATGTCTATCACGAAACTTTCTTATTCTCCCTTTTTTTGCCTCTCTCTCTCTCTCTCTCTCTCTCTCTCTCTCTCTCTCTCTCTCTCTCTCTCTCTCTCTCTCTCTCTCTTTCCCTCTTTCCCTCTCTCTCTCATTATACTCTCTCTCTCTCTCTCTCTCTCTCTCACTCTCTCTCACTCTCTCTCTCTTTCTCATATTCTGTATCCCTCATACTCTTTCTCGCTCTACCACTCCTCTCTCTCTCCTTCTCCCTCTCTCTCCATCTCTCTGGTCCCAAGCCCAAATAAATAGAATGATTACCTAAAAGATAACATCGGCACTCTCCGTGGAAAGGAACTGGGGACCCTACCGCGTACTCACTCCAATATCAGCACAACATGGAAACTACAATTAAGTATCATGCTGTGACCACGGCGGCTCAAACATGAACCTACCGTTAAAAATCTCTCTCTCTCTCTCTCTCTCTCTCTCTCTCTCTCTCTCTCCTCTCCTCTCTCTCTCTCTTCTCTCTCTTCTCTCTCTCTCTCTCTCTCCCTCTCTCCCTCTCTCTCATATGCTCTTACTCTCTCTCTCTCTCTCTCTCTCTCTCTCTCTCCTCTCTCTCTCTCTCTCTCTCTCTCTCTCTCTCTCTTCTCTCTCTCCCTCTCTCTCTCTCTCTTCTCTCTTCTCTCCTCTCTCTCTTCCTCGTCTCTCTCTCTCTATCTCTCTCTCTCTCTCTCTCTCTCTCTCTCTCTCTCTCTCTCCTCTCTCTCTCTCTCTCTCTCTCTCTTCTCTCTTCTCTCTCTCTCTTCTCTCTCTCTCTTCTCTCCTCTCCTCTCTCTCTCTCCTCTTCTCTCTCTCTCTCTCTTCTCTCTCTCTCTCTCTCTCCCTCTCTCTCTCTCTACCCCCCCGCCTCTCTCTCTCTCTCTTTCTCTCTCTCGTTTCTTTTTCCTCGGGCTTCTCCCTTTCTTTTTTTTAAATTCCCGACTCTTTGCTTTCCTTTCTCAAAGAGCAAAGTTTTTTTGTTTTGTTTTTCAGTACGTGGTAGGGTCCCCAGTTCCTTTCCGCGGAGAGTGCCGGTGTTACCTTTTATATAATCATTCTCTCTGTTTATCCGGGCTTGGGACCAGCACTGACTTGGGCTGGCTTGGCCACCTAGTTGCTAGGTAGGCAATCGAGGTGAAGTTCCTTGCCCAAGGAACTTCATCGTATCTAGATTCGATTTACCTAAAATTATGTAAATCAGCGCGCGTGCTCACCTCACATACGCGCGCGGGCGATGCGTGTGTGCATGGATGCACCCAAGAACGAGAGAACGGAACGAGCGAGAACGGAAAGAGAGACAACGGAACGAGAGACAACGGAAAGAGAGAGAACGGAACGAGGGAGAATGGAACGAGAGACAACAGGAAGAGAGAGACGGAAAGCGAGAGAAGGGGAAGAGAGAGAACGGAACGAGAGACAACGGAACGAGAGACAACGGAAAGAGGGAGAACGGGGACGAGAAAGAACGGAACGAGGGACAACGGAACGAGAGACAACGGGGCGAGAGACAACGGGGCGAGAGACAACGGGGCGAGAGACAACGGGACGAGAGACAATGTAACAATACGTACGAGAAGCAATCCGAAACTCAAAGGGGAAAACGGACATAATTCGATAGTTATGAAAGTGAAATCCAATATCAGGACAAGCGACTTGCGAGTGTTTCGTTACGTTTACAGAGTTATCACGGATATATATATATATATATATATATATATATATATATATATATATATATATATATATATATATATATATATATATATATGTATATATATATATATATATATATATATATATATATAATTATATTTATATATACATATATGTATGTATTGGCCGCGGTGGCCGAGTGGTTAGAGCATCGACTCAAGACTGTCACGACGGCAATCTGAGTTCGAGGGTTCGAGTCACCGGCCGGCGCGTTGTTCCCTTGGGCAAGGAACTTCATCTCGATTGCCTACCTAGCCACTGGGTGGCCAAGCCAGCCCAAGTCAGTGCTGGTCCCAAGCCCGGATAAATAGAGAGAATGATTATCTAAAAAAAAGGAAAGGAACTGGGGACCCTACCACGTACTCACTCATCACCTTATGAAAACTACAAACAAGTATCATGCTGTGCCCACGGCGGATCAAACATGAACCTACCGTTAAAAAAAAATATGTATGTATATTTGTGTGTGTGTGTGTGTGTGTGGGTTTGTCTACACACACGGTGGAACCATATTTCTGCAGCTTCTATATTACGGCTTGTTTCATTGTCCTGGACTTGCAACCATATATAGGAGATTCGACCATATGAAAGTTTTAATGAGTCTGACTTTTATTTGTGTTGAGAACTTGCTACTATGTTCCGGAGTTTGGAGAACGTAGCTTTTGCTAATCCAATTCTGCGTCTGGTTTCATTCTTACAACGAGCATCTGAGGTGGCAAGAGCTCCTAAATAATTGAAGAAGGAGACGCGTTAGACTTCTATTTCCCCTTGTTTCAATGTTTCAATATTAATAATAATAATAATAATGATAATGATGATAATGATAATAATTATTATTATCATCATCATCATCATCATCATCATCATCATCATCATCATCATCATCATCATCATCATCATCATCATCACCATCATCATCACCATCATTATCATCATCATCATCATCATCATCATCATCATCATCATCACCATCATCATCATCATCATCATCATTATCATTATTATAATAATTAATACCATTATTATCATTATTATTATTATTATTATTATCATTTATTATTATTATTATTATTATTATAATTTTTATCATCATTATTATGAGCACTGTTATTGTACAAAAAAGAAAAACGATTTCAGAACACTCAAAACCACGTACCACATTCTATTAGTTTCAAGCAGAATGGCATTTATTTAGAGTGATTTACTACTGACAATTAACGAAGCCTAAGCGAACGTGACCGAAATCCAGTCACCGAATTAGACGACTCATTTAGGAAATCAAATTTCTTGTTTCTTTTGGCTCCGTCCGCATATGCGACTTTTTTTTCCTTTTCAGGTGCGATGGAGAGTCTTTTGTTATTGCAGAGGATGTATACAGAATATGCATATGTGTGTTTATATATATATATATATATATATATATATATATATATATATATATATATATATATATGTGTGTGTGTGTGTGTGTGCACGCACGCGCACACACACACACACACACACACACACACACACACACACATATAATATATATTTTATATATATATATATATATATTTTATATATATATATATATATATATATATATATAATAAACACACATATGCATATTCTGTATACATCCTCTGCAATAACAAAAGACTCTCCATCGCACCTGAAAAGGAAAAAAAAGTCCCATATGCGGACGGAGCCAAAAGAAACAAGAAATTTGATTTCCTACAACAATAATGACGATAATGATAATGATAATAATAATAACAATAATAATAATAATAATAATAATAATAATAATAATAATAATAATAATAATAATAAACGATAACAATAATGATATAATAATAGGTGATAATAATAATAATAATAATAATAATAATAATAATAATAATAATATAATGATAATAATAATAATAATAAATAATAATAATAATAATATATAATAATATATAATAATAAGAATAATAATATAATAAAAAAATAGTAATAATAATAATAATAATAAAATCATCATCATCATTAGCATCATCATTTTCAGAGAGAGAGAGAGAGAGAGAGAGAGAGAGAGAGAGAGAGAGAGAGAGAGAGAGAGAGAGAGAGAGAGAGAAAGAGAGAGAGTAAATGAGCACGGTAATAACTGCATTTCCGTTATCCAGACTGCGGGAGGTTGTGTATGTTATTCCGCTACAACTGTTAATCTTTCCTCCCCCTCCGCAAAAGACCAGGAAACCTGTAATACAAATTATCCAAGTCTGAAATTAGTTGTCCCGTTACTGATATTTTGAATATTATGTGTTCCTTGTTTTTTACCCTGTTATTGCGATGCCAAGTTGGGCTGTGGTTGGATTTCAGTTGGCGGTTTGTTGCCAGTTATGTGAGCTACGGGAGAAAGAGAGACACAGAGAGAGAGAGGGAAAAGAGAGAGAGAGAGAGAGAGAAGAGGAGAAGGGAGGAGGAAAGGAGGAGGGAGAGAGAGGGAAAGGATAG
>NC_051386.1:39356339-39364362 GCF_015228065.2 Penaeus monodon | reverse complement strand
AGCCCCAAAGGACGTGCCCAGGTGGGGGATGGTGAGCTGGGATCCTTGTGGTTTGGCCTGTCTCTCTCTCTTCCTTCGACGGTGACCTTTTATGGCGGCGGTGTTTCCCTTCGAGGGTGGATGTTTATCCCTGTGCGAAAAGAGAAAGCCGGGCGACATCTGCGTCCTGCCCAAGGAGAAGGGCAGCTGCTTGGACGGGGGTGTGAAGTGTAGAGAAAGGGAAAGGGAAAGAGAAAGATAATGAGAGAGAGGGGGGGGAGGAGAAGGCATAAAAGAAAAAAGAGACATAAAGGCGCCCCTAAACCGCGTACCCGGGGGCGCCATCCCCGTCGCGACCCCGGCGAGCGGCGCCTCGAAGCCCTCTCGCGCCGCGGCGCAGCACCGATCCCTCCTGGCGATCTGGCGGAGGGAGAAAGCCTCGGGGTACGAACCCACTTTTTTCTTCATAAGCCACGCCGTGCGTCGGCCTGCGAGCGAGAGGCGTCGTTCCGCTCGTCATTCTGCGCATTAGAATGGGCATTTCGTGCCATTCGCTCTTTTGTCTTCGCCCTCGCCGCCTTCACCTCCATTTCCTTCTCCTCCTCCTCTTACTTTTTTCCACCTCCACCTCCCCCTTTTCCTCCTCTTTCTATTTTTCTTCTACTTCATCAGCTTCTTCTTCTCTATTCTTTTTCTTCTCCTTCTCGCTTCTTTTCTCCCATATTTTTCTTGTTTTTATCATCTTCCTTCTTCCCTCCTTATCTTTCTATCCCCTACATATAAATCATCGCCTTCTCCTTCTCTTTCTCTTCTTCCTCTTCCTTGTCCTCGTCATCCTGCCTCTCTCTCTCTTGTCTGAGCTCTGATTTGCTGGAAATCGAGGTAGATCAAATTCTCACATAAATTTCCCCTTTGTAATAAAATGTATTTTTCCTGCATCTCTCTTTCTCTCTCTCTCTCTCTCTCTCTCGCTCTAATCTCTCTCTTTCTCTCTCTTCTCTCTCCTTTCCCTCTCTCTCTCTCTCCTCTTTTTTTTTTCTCCTCTTTTTTCGTCCTTTTTTTTTTCTCTCTCTCTCTCTCTCCTCTCCTCCTCTCTTTCTCCTCTCTCTCCTCTCTCTCTCTTCTCTCTCTCCTCTCTCTTTTTTCTTCCTCCTCTCCCTCTTTCTCAAATCCTCTCCTCTCTATCTCTCTCTCCCCTTCTCTCCCTCTTTATCTCTTCTCTCCCCTTCTCTCTCTCTCTTTCCTTTTTTTTCTCTTTTTTTCTTCCTTTTTTTCTTTTTTTCTTTCTTCTCTCTCTTTTGACTCTCTCTCTCTCTCTCTTCTCTCTCTCCTCTCTCTCTTCCTCTCTCCCCTCTTCTCTCCTTCCTCTCCTTCTCTTCTCTCCTCTTCTCTCTCCTCTCCTCTCTCTCTCCCCCTTCTTCTCTCTCTCTCTTCTCTCTTTTTCCTCTTCTCTCTCTCTCCCTCTCCCTCTATCTCTTCTTTCAGTTCACTATCTGCTTCTGCTGAACCTCCCATTCCGATTCTCTGCTTGACATTTTTTGTCTTTTTTTTATTTATCTATTTCTTATTGCGTAATCGGAAAAAATCAAAAAAAAACCCAAAAATTTTCCCCAGCGGGTTTTTGGTAAAAATTTCCCAATTTCTCGCCCCCAAATTTCATTGTCTTTTTCATATATGTATGTGTGCGTTGAGTTGGGGTGTGTGCTACATACTAAAAATCAAATCTTGGGAGCACAGCCAAAGACAACAACAACAATAACATCAACAACATCAAAATCATTGCCAAACGCCAGACGTTCTCAAGCTCTCACCCCCCCCTCACCCATCCCCCCCGAGGACAGGCTGCCTCCCTCGGGGGGGGTCGCTGCCCCCATTTGCGCAAACCCACGGATGAAAGAAAAAAAGGAGGGGACCCTTGCGTTAGGGACCCCCCCCCCCCACCGCACCCAGCCTCGCCAAAATCCCCCACCCCGCGCGGTTTTGGCTTAGGGCGCCCCTCGCTGGTTGGAACGGCGTCTCGCTGGTCATTGTGTGGTGGTGTGGTGTTTGTGTGGGGGTTTGTGTGTGTGTGTTTGTGTGTTGTGTGTGTGTGGTGTGTGTGTGGTGGGTGTGTGGGGTTTGGGTTATCATATACTGCATATTTTAAAAATTATATATTTTAATATATATATATATTATTATATTATATATATATATATATATATATATATATTTTAGGGGACGAGTGCTGCGGTTAGCTGGACGGGAAAAAGGGGGACAATGATAAAGTTGAAAAAAATAAATTGGGGGGCCCGACTGTGGCATCTTAAACAAGAGGAATTAAAAGTTTTTGGGTCTGTAATGGAAGTGGGGGTTTGAGAGAGCTTGCTGACAGGAGGGTGAGGGAAAAGGGGGAAAGGGGGCAAACCGAAGACAGGACTGAGGACTTCAGGATTTTTTGCGGGCTGTCGAGGGTATAAGTGGAGGGAAACGTAAGATCGATTTTGGGTGGCGAAGGATGGGGAAGGTCCCGGCTGCTCAACATAGCATACCGTTATTGATTGAATATTTTTATATATTATTATATATTATTAATATTATATTATATATTACTGTGTGGTGTGTGGTGTGTGTGTGTGTGTGTGTGTGGTTGTGTGTGTGTGTTGTGGTGTGTGTGTGTGGTTGTGCGCGTTTTGTATACATGCATGTGTATGTATTATATATATAAAAATTTGTGGTGTGTTTTTGTGTGTTTGTGTGTGTTTGTGTGTGTGTGTGTGTGTGTGTGGTGTGTGTTGTGTGTGTTTTTGGTGTGTGTGTGTGTGTTGTGGTGTGTTGTGTGCGGTGTGCGCGCGTGCTGCGTGTGTGCGTGAAGTATTTATATGTATGTATGTATTTTACAATATATATGTTTTTATTATGTGTCCCATATATTATTTTATAATATAATTTATAAATTATATTATTATTAATATATTATATTATATATCACTTTAATGCACATATTTTAATATATATATTATATTTATATTAAAATATTATATATATATATAATATATATATTAAAATATTATATAATGTATTCTTCCCCCAAACACACATACACCATACATTGTATATACATCTTTTGGTATAATATATTATAAAAAAAAAAAAATATATATATATATATATAAATTATTATATATAACATGTATGTAATGCATATGTATGTTGTATGTGTGTGTGGTACAGACTTTACATACATACATAAATAATACATATTTTATTTTATATTATATATTAAATTATATATATATATATATTATATATATTTATGTATATAATGATGTATTTTTATATCGTCACACCAACTACACCATCATATGTATTACTCATGAATATATTAATATTTTAAAATATTTTAATATATATATATATATATAATTATATTATATATATATATACACACACACACACACACACACACACACACAACACCACCCCCACCAATATATATATATAAAATATAATTTTAATATATATATTTTATATATTTTATATGTGTGTGTGGTGTGTGTGTTTTGGTGTGTGTGTGTGTGTGTGTGTGTGTGTGTGTGAAATTTTTAATGTATTTTAAAATTGTCTAGTCTTTTGTCTCTGCCTGCTTGCCCCCCACCTCTCTCTCTCTCGTTTCTTTTCTCCCGATACTAATGTGCATACGATGACTCGGTGCCCACTCAACAATGCGCCTTGTTGTCCTCGAATACGCAATGGACTTGTGTGTCTAGTAATTCCCTTTCCGAGTGTGTACAATATCTGTACTTTTTAGCAAAGGGATTAATTATCATGGTAATGACTGCGATATTGCTATTTCGAGTATTGTTCCTACAGTTGAATTTGCTGTACTCGCTTGGATTGGAAAGACGTGAAATAAAATAGCTGGCCTGAAATTACTGTAATTTGTTGCACACAACTAGTTAGCTGTTGGATATTTCCGTACTAAAAAGGAATTTGTTTTCTTATAGTATGTGTATGTTATTTCATATCTACCAGATAATTATATGTCCAAAACTTATCATTATAATTGTTTGAACAAAATTAAGTTTTATAATTTTTTTTATATTAGATTTTCAAAAATATTTTTTTTAAGATTTTTTTAGTGATTGTACTAAAATATTGTACTAAAATATTCAAACCTGATATAAAGCAGATTTTTTAAGTAAATGTACTAAAAATTCAAAATTTTAAAAAAGAAAATAATTTCACAAAATGTTTCAAACATACTCCAACAATTCAATGCTACAAAAAAGTACACATTTTTCGATTTCAATATATGGTCCACCGTGCTTATGTGTCTGTCTGTCTGCCTGCCTTCCTACCCAACACCAACCGAATGCTAAAATAACGCAACTTCGTATATATCATCACACGAAGTACATCACTCATCACCGCATACCCACGCACTCACCCATTCCATCCTTACTCATCCTACAGGTATCCTGGATTCGCCGACGGGACCTGCACGTACTCACCACAGCCTCCTACACGTACACTACGGACTCCCGCTTCCGTGCCATCCACGCCAGGAAGTCGCCGTACTGGGTCCTGCGCATCGACAACCCGACGGTGAACGACTCTGGGGTTTACGAGTGCCAGGTGTCAGCACAGCCCAAGATCTATCGCCGGTTCCATCTCTCTGTCGTGGGTGAGTTGATGCAGACGGATGATGGTGCTGTGGGAGGAGGGTGCTGGGGCTTCAGGAGTATTTGTTGCAGAGCTGCACGATTATCACCCTCATCATTATTAATTTTCATTTTGTCATAATTCTATCACTCTATTTTCTTTTTTATATTTGTAATATTAGTCGGGAGAATACAACAAGCGCGTAAATATAGAAAATTTTAATAGTAGTAGTAGAGTAGTGATGGTAGTAATGCGAAACAGCAGCAGCAGTTTTGATATACTGGTTTTTGCCTTGGTATTTTGTTGGGCTGTGGTGGAAACAGTGCAGAAATTAAAATAGTAGTAAGGGAACCCCACATAATGGCCTAAGAGAGTGAAGAGGCAAAGTCATAGGTTAATAACACACATATGTGAGTTTTGCAGCGGTGTTCAAAGAACCGCACCGATTCGTCGAGTTGTGAAATTGAGTATGGTAGTAAATAAGAGGACTTCTTTCTTTCTTAATTATGTCCGTTGTATCGAGGAAACTCTAGTACCTAGAGAATGAATTTTGTATGAATCTAAGACCATGCGGTTAAGGCTGACTCGAAAAAGTACATAATATATATTATATAAACAAATACTGATAAAAAACTAAAAACAGAACAACTGAACCGAGGCAAAACTGACATTAGGGATCTTGTCAGACAACTCTTTAGACACGGTGCAGCTCCTCAAAAAAGAATACCACACTCAAGGGAAACCTGCCGTGAAAGCTCTTGCAGCCCAATAATATGCGACGTGATAACCGGAGACATGGCATGGAAAGTGGCGGCAAGTACACACAGTTGGAATTCAATGCACAGAAAACAATATTCAGCAAGAATAAGTTTTTAGCCGCAAAACGTTTCTGCAAGTTTTGTTTTGCATGCAAGGAAAATGGCTCAGCACCGTGTAATTTTCTAAAAGGACATTTTTGGAACCTTCCGCAAGGAAAAAAAAGAGGTACTGTCAATAACAAAAGGGAAAAAGTCGAAAAAAAACATTTGGGGAAAAGTATCACTAAGTAACGAAACAAATATCCGAGAGGCATCTGGGAACTTTCAAGCATATGCTTCTCATTATCCTAGCGCAGATGCTGCAAAAATACAGAGCTCTTACATCGAGTGAAAGAGAAAGATATCACTTGACATAATCAATGGCATAGATCCGTACAGTGTCGTCAATTGACTGGAACGGGCTGCTAAAGATAACGTACTTAGATATTGATAAAATTTCACTGGTAACATGATAATTTCAGTAACAAAACACTGATGTGATGCTAAAATTTTGTGTTTGTAGGAGTTGGCCTACCCTCAACCAGTTTCCCTCTTTTTTCTCCGATGATTAAATTAATGTGTTCTAAAATTAATATTTAAAAAAGGAATTGTAAATGTCTTATTACCTGTCACAAAACGAGCTGAGCACACCCTGATAACTATTTTTTCCTTCAAGATTCTGATTCAGGCGGGGAAGCCCCCCCCCCATCTTTTCCCCTCAATTTTTAAAGCCTCTTATTCGATTATTTTTTCAAACAAAAAAATTCCAAGAGACTTGTTTTTCCGGGTTATGAAATGTAACCATCATCGATTAATAAATTCACAGAAATAAGAGAAGCAAATGGAAGGAATGGACGCACATAAACGCTTTAAGCCTCCAATGCCTCCACAGGCGATGCCTTATTGAGACGACATGAAAAACCCCCTTTTGCTGCCTACAGCTTGCACTCGCTTTCCTGAAATTTTTTTAACAAATTATAATGATACTGATAATAAAATGAAATAAATAAACAATTATACGATATAACCGCCCGTGGCCGAAATTTGACTTTCCATTTACATATAATTTACTGATTCGCTTTTTGAAAAAAAAAAAAAACGAAAAAAAAAGAAAAAAAGAAAAAGAAAAAAAAAACGTTTATTTGTTTTTCCTTGCTTAGTCATGCAGTATATGTGTAACATATCTAATCAAGTTATATATAATTTAGACGAGATTGGGCGCTGTTAATATTTAGAAGAAAACAGCCAAGACAAAAGAGCGCGGGAAAACATGATATAATACCTTCCCGCCAAAAGGTGCACCCTCTCTAAATCATAAAAAAAAAAAAAAAAAAAAAAAAACCAAAGGCATTTTTAATATCATCTACCCCAAAGGACTGAAAGTACGGGCCTTTTCCTGATGTATTCTAAGAATTATATGAAATATATCGCATATGAACAAGGAAAAACATATGAACATAAATGAAACTTTTTTTTCGTTTTTCAAACGTGCGAAAAGTAATCATGTAAATGTTATGAAAAGGGGAAAGGAAATATAAGCAAAGGACAATTATATCATATATTTACACGTTTCTGTATTTATTTTATCTATCTATTTTATCATTATTTTAGAATATTCATCCTTTAGCGAGTGTAAACTGTTAGGCGTGTTAGAAATTTAAACAAAGAATATCTGTTTTTTATATACTTTCCTGTTCAAAATATGAGAATGTGAGAGGCAAAATTTGATTAGATCTTTCATTTTTATTCACTTGTTTATTTAAACAACAAAGATAAATAGGTGGTACTTAGATCTGCAAATACATTACAATGGGGACAGAGAATAAAGATCCGTTACGATCGGTGATAGGCGATCCCTTTTGTGCAGATATCCATGGTGATGTCACACTGCAGAAATAAGATACGCGATGATCTAATAGGCGAAAATTATGTAGACACTAGAAAGAATACAGCATCTAAAAAGAAAACGAGAATAAAGAACTAGAAAAAAAAAAAAAAGAAAAGAAAAGAAAAGAAAAAAAAGAAAAAGAAAAAGTAAAGAAAAAGAAAAGAAAAAGAAAAAGAAAAAGAAAAAGAAAAAGAAAAAGAAAAAAAGAAAAGAAAAAGATAAAGATAAAGATAAAGAAAAAGATAAAAGATAAAAGATAAAAGATAAAAGATAAAGAAGAGAAAATATAACGAGTCCTGACATACTGTAAAGCCTAACACAAGTAAAGGTTATGATTGCATAGCCACATGCATTCCGTACATCTTTCACTGGTGAACTCAAATATCGGCGGACCTTTTTGGTAAAAGTAGTTCCAAATACCATGCAAATGATTCAGCAACTTCATGATACCACAAGACATATGTCCATTCCATTTGTATCGAAGGATCAGAAGAATACACCCATTGGAGTGACTATGGAGCAGCCACGCCTAGGCGCAAGGACCAACGATGAACATATTGTGACATGGGAGAATATTTACAAAAATAAATCCTGTTGTCCACGAAGAGGCAGCATACGAAACTGATCTCATTTAACGACAGGGAATGAAGACAGACTATCAAAAGAACGCCAAGTATGATTCAAGGCGAATACACCTTATCCGTCGCAAGAATAA
>NC_051386.1:39336339-39338839 GCF_015228065.2 Penaeus monodon | reverse complement strand
CACAGATGTGTCCAGACCAAAGGGAAGATAAAGTGGACAAGGATGGATGGATTAATGATCGAGTTTTTCGATAACTCTTAGCATTTCGTAATATGAATATAATATACACGAGTCTGACTCCCGTCATGGGAGAATATATGTATTGTTGTTTTTATCCATATGTTGATATAAATGTAGATTTATTTGATATGTTGAGTTATCAACCATTTTTCAATATCTGTTAAATGCACATGTGCAATCTTTGCACGTACAGATCTATGCCAATGTTAGAAATACACATATCTTCATTTTTACAAACACAAACATATGACGCGTGTCAGGCATGTTTCTGAGGACGTTAAGTACAGTTATAATTCACCTGAAGACATTTAATTTTATTGTATATGCCTTTATAATACACAGGTAAATAACAAGAATACAGTATCAAAATATATCACAAATACAGAGATACATAAACGCAATGACATACTAAAACATACACACACACACATACACACACACACACACACACACACACACACACACATACACACACACACACACACACACACACACACACACACACACACACACACACACACACACACACACACACACACATACACACACACACACACACACACACACACCAAGCAACTGAACAGATAAATGTATATAAAGGTATCATATGTCGTATTAAGTTTCATATAACCATGGTTATATCAACGTTGGTTGCACAAAGTGTCAGTTGTTTTATATGCCTTATATGTAATATTTTGTAAATATATGTAATATATTTTCCAAAAAAGGACTACGATTTTTTGTGTTTATTATTCCTTAACATATCACAGAACATATTTTAATTTGTATATATGGAATTGTTCGCGTGATAAAATGACACCAACTTCAGGTTTTAACTAGCATCAATTATGTATAATCCATCCGTGCACTCAAACACACACATACTGTTCATATGATAATACTAATATCATTATTGATAATGGAAATGATAATTATGGTAATGATCGTAATGAAATGTTTATGTTCGAAATGCTGAAATATTTGGTATGATTTTAGAAACGATTATTGCCGTAATGACGATAAACTGTTGATGGTGAGAATGAATGGCAATGGTGATGGTGATGCGTATTGATGATGGCAGTGAATAGCGATAATGATAATGATGATGATGATGATGATGATGATGATGATGATGATGATGATGATGATGATGATGATGATGATGATGATGATGATGATGATGATGATGATAATGATGATGATGATGATGATAATGATGATGATGAAAACGACAGAAGGAATAGAAGGAAGGAAGAGGAAGAATAGGGAAATTATGATAATTAAACCAAATACTTTCAATAACAATAATAATACAAACCTTATCAACAGCAAGGCAGCCGCAACAATCCGATTATAAGATAAATGAATTAAGCAAACAAAACAGAAAACAAAAAGAAAGAGAGAGAGAGAGAGAGAAATAATTCCTCCATTCCCCGCACACAACTCTGGCATTACTGTTCTTTACGGCGCCTAAACTTTATTAGCCTTTTAGTCACTCTTCGCCCGGTGCTCTCCGGCCCCTTCCTCGGTAATGCGCCGACGCCTCGTGCACCAGATCTAGGCTTGGTATATTCCTTTTCATTATTGTGTTATAAAACCCGTGGTTATTGTAGTCTAGGGCGCCACTTGGAGCTGGGAGTGTTCAAGAGGGTGCAGATTGCACGGGAAGTAAAGGGATTTGCTTTACCTCCAGTCTGCATTTGCACTACGTGACAGGTTTGTACGTATTTCTTAGCGTCCGTGCTTAAGTGCATTATCATATATATATACATATACATACATATATATATATATATATATATATATATATTATATATATATATATATATATATATACACATATATATACTCTCTTGTGTGTGTGTGTGTGTGTGTGTGTGTGTGTGTGTGTGTGTGTGTGTGTGTGTGTGTGTGTGTGTATTGATATTTCAATCTATGTGCGTATGTTAGAATATATGCCATGTTTACCATTCCTATAAATATTTCCGTAAAAGTATTTATAGCTTTGTTTTACATGCTTTAACATACGTGGGATAGAAAATCTGGAATGTATACCCTAATAGATATGTATAGTGATTATTTATACTTATCACCAGATATAACCTTTATGCAGTCAATGATATATAAAAGAATCTGTTTAAAAGTTTATGAATCTGTAATATAGTCGAGTAAATCTCCAGAATATGTGTGGAAGATTTCGTGCTATCATTCAGAACCTTACCTACAATATGTGGATTATTTGAGTCATCATATATTTGAAATAATGTTATGACCATCTTCAGATAAAATCAACGGTAGCTTCAGTTTATGATGGTTTTTGAAATAAAGAATAGGACTTCGACCACTCATAGGTTTGCTCAAGGACCAACCTTATATTTATTATCTATTCTGATCTGTTTATTCATTTATTTCGTTACATGTATTCTGTTATACCGGATCC
>NC_051386.1:39323624-39333739 GCF_015228065.2 Penaeus monodon | reverse complement strand
TTTTTTCCCTTTTTTTCCTTTTTGGTAGGGCCCATTTTGTAAATTTTTTTCAAGCGAAAAAAAAAGAGCGGAAGTTTTCTGCAAAACTCCATGACTGCCAACGGAAGAATTCTGCCGTAGCCAAACTAACCACGGGATTCGAGTGTAGGGCACGTTCCGCCATGAAGTAGGCTGATCATTTCGTCATACATTTTACACGGGAAAAATTTTCAGTGCAGGAAAGGAGGCAGTGTCATAATCAAAATTTTTGTCTAGTAAGCCTTATCAGCTGTTTTTCCAGTGCGGGGTTAGAGAGCTTTCCCCGAAACTGCCCTTTTATGCTTTTGAATCCTAGCGAGGTGGGTCAGGAGAAACACAAGACAGTAATTTGCATGCCCCGACCCTAAGAATCATTCATTGAGGGGCAGAAGAACGGTGGTTTGGGAAAGATCGTGCGTCGGGGAAACCCAGGAGCTGCGGGGGTTATTGTAGAAGTAAAAAGATAGATGGTATTGGAAATTAATTAAAATCATGCAACGTGGAGAAATCATTAGACCTCTAGAAACACTTGGCTTCATTTTCATTAATGTTTCGTAGTTAATATGTTATAAGATTTTCATATCAAGTTATTTTTGTTCTAATCTCTTTCTCTCTCTCTCTCCATATATATATAAATATTTTTATAATAAAATTTATATAATATAATAAATAATATAGAAATATAAAATATATTATATAATTAAATATAAATAATATTATATTAAATAAATATATATAAAATAAATATATATAAATTAATTATATATTTAAAATAAAAGATAGAGAAAATAAAAAGAATATAAAAGATAATAAAATAATATATTATATAGAAAATATATAAATTAATATATAAATAATATTAAAATAATATAATATAATATATATTATATATATATATTATATTAAATATATATAAATATATAATATATATAATTTTTATTATAAGGGATATATATGTTTTAAAAATTTTATAAATATATATATAATAATATAATAAAATATTATATATATATATATATAATATATATATATTATATTATATATATATATACTAAATATGTATAAAATTAATTATATATATATTATATATTATATAAAAAATTAATATTATATTAACATATATATATGTTATGTATTATATATATATTTTTTAAATTTAAAATTATTATATATATATATATATTTTAATATATAATATATATATATTATATATATATTATGGGTGCTTCAGCGATGGTGATGTGAAGCGATGGTGTGGTAGCCTAGATAGTTTAATGTTTGCATGCTTTCCGTTGAGTTCCACACGGCTAGCTTATTTAAAAAAGGGGAGCAGCTTTTGCATAAGTCTCCCGCCGGTCACAGCTCTCCATCATCAAGACTTTGCATCCCTCCCCGGGGCCCACCCAGGGGAAAACTGGGACCTTCCCACCCCGGGCTAAACGTGGGGATCTGGAACACAGAGATACGGAGCATGGCCCTTTCAGGGTGGACATGCTCGGCTCGTCCCAAACCCGCCCCGGGCCCCCCCCCTGGGGTAAGGGGGCGGCAGGGGGGGTTTGGGCCCCTTCCCAGTCCTCCTCCCCCAGAAGGCCCCAATGACAACGTGGGGAATAAAGGATAGGCTGGGGGGGGGGATTTTGTCCCTCCCCCCCAGCAAGTAAGGCGGCGGGGGCCCCCGCGGGGAGGGAAAATGTCGGGGGCAGGATTGGAGAACCCACTATAAAGTTGTGGGGCAAAGCCCTGGGAACCCCACAGGCGGATGGCGCCCCGCGCCTGCGACCCCTTTATTTGGGGCTGTGCGGCGGGGGGGCAGAGGGGCATGACCAGGGCCCACCAAGGCTTAACCTCAGCAGTTTTGGGTAGGTGTTGGAACACCCAGCCCTTTGCAGCAGGAGAGGGGTTACTTCTGATATCGGGGGAATTTGAACGAGGGATTTGAGGTGGCTGCCCTCTCAGAGGTGAGAAGACGGTAGCGGCACAATCTGTGGGGGGGGTAACCTTTTACGGGGGCCCACAGCGATGGCCACCCCCTCCGGGGTAGCAATAGCCTCTCCAGCCGACTCAGCCCCAGTAATTGAGGTGTGAGGAAGGCATGATAAGAAGCATGCTTTTGGTTTCATGTTCTTATGCTGTAAAGCCCTCCCGTTTTATAAAAATTGATGTGAAAGAGGCGTTCTACCCCAAACTTTTTGGGCAGAAAATTTCCCCCGACGGATATTTGCTTATTCGGGGTGATTCAAGCGGTACCCGGCGTGAGATGCTATGAGATGTCGTGGGCCCCCAATGGCTCGGGAAACTGATCCCGGCAGCGACTTTTTACCCTCCTTCTCCAGGACTTTGCAGGTCCTAAAAAAAGGGGATTTTGGGTCCGGGTACCAGCCCCCCAAACCCCCCACGCGACATGGAAGCGATACTGTACAGGGGCCAAAGGAGATCGACCACTTTTCTTTTTAGACGCGATGGAGGACCCTTTCGAACTGCAGGTTTACTGGAGTGCTGGTTCTGGGGCCCCGACCAAGGGCGGTTTGTGTTACCCTGGGGCCACTTCAGAACTCCCCGTCCCTCCAGTAGCCCCTAAGGTGTTTCACCGGGAAGAAAAGGGAGGAGAAGGGGCCCTGGGTTCACCGGGGCAGTCTCTGAACAATTCAAGAATCAACAACCTGGGGCCCCAGTTGCTCTGTGGGAGCTTTTCAAGCGCGTAACACTCGAAACGGTCAGGAGTCTTTGGGTACACCCGGGGCAAGGCAGTGCCTTCTCCTGGAGACATTAGGGCCCACTGAGGCGTGTTGCAAGGCTGGGCGAATGGGAATAAGTCTTGTGTGTTCCATGGTGCGAAAGGCTCAGCATGCGGAAGGTCAAGGAACAGTCATCAGGAATTTTGCTGAGGAGTTGAAGGCCATTTTTTGGTAAATGACTTCCCCCCCTCCCAAAAAACTGAACTCATGCCCCCTCACAGAGACTCAAGCCCGATCAGCGAGGACGGATCATCTAGATAGTTGGGGTTCGGAAAATGGGCTGAGTTTTTTGAACATTTGTACCGGGAGACCCCCAAAACAGTTAGTTTGGAGCAAGGATGTTCAGGCCTGTGCGGGGACCCACCCATCAGCGGGGAACCCTCTACTTAACAGAGGTTAGGATGGCGATTCCAACTGAGGAGGGGGAAAGCGCGGGCATATGGATACCCCTGCTAAAACTGCAAAAAGGCGGGGGTAAAACCTATGGCTGGGGGCCCGCATACAGTCCTGACTAGCATTTGGTAGTGGGGACCTTTCCCCCCTCACTGCTGAGGGGCATGGTATCCCTCTCGGGAAGGGGAAAGGGGACGTTGGGGTAGTAACTACCAGGCATTACTGTCAGTAAAGGCAAGGTTCTCGCCCACATTCTTTTGAAAGGACTGCAAAATACCTACTGAGGCATCAGAGACCGGAGCAGTTTGGGTTTTCTCCTGGCAAGTCCACGATGACCGTAAACTAGTGCTTTGAGTAATTGTGGAAGCCCTCGTGAGTTTTGGCATGGGTTGCTGCAACCTAATCGACCTCAAAAAGGGTTTTACTCAGGCATCGGGAATGCTATGGGGGATCCTGGACTCAGGGAATTCCGACACGTTTTTTGGCGATAGCAAGCTTTATACTGGTACTTAAACTGCGAACGTGTGGTGGGGGTATGTTGAACTTTTCCTGTTAATCAGGGGTGTGGCAAGGCGTTCCTTGCACTAACACTTTCAACAAACCCGTAGGAGGGTAATGGGAGAGCTACAGCCAAAATCAGTGGAGCAACCAAAGGGAATATCAGATCTCAGACCGACTTTTCCGACGATTTTGCCCTCTTTTCTGAGCCTTGGAGTCACTTATGGGGCTTTGATGCATTTTCAATGTGGCAAACCCTTTGCCCAGAGGGTTTCCGGCCAAGACCAAGATTCAGTACTTTGGGGTCCTTTAGGGGAACCCAGTCAGTCGACCATGCTTTCGGTAAAGGGGTTTAAGTTACAGAAAGTTTTTTTTACCTTTGGAGCGTGTCCATATCTCTGGGTTTTCGACCAAAAAGTCAGTAGAAAGATTGGTCTGGGAACAGGGGCCATGAATCGATCAACAAGAGTGTTTTGGAGATGTCGGTACCTAGCGAAGGCCCCAAAGGCGTTCTTCAAGGGCCTTTATACTGCCAGTTTTTCTCATGGAAACGAAAACCGGAGCTACCAGTGCTTGGGGTCTCGTTTGATGCCTTTTGAACAAGTCCCTTCCCAATTTATGGGGTAAGTTGGGAGGACCCCATGTCTAACCCGGGGGTTACACCGTGAGACTGGCATGGGACCCGTTTCTTGCATAACCGGGGGTCGCCAACTCAGGCTATATGGCACCCAGCCCTTTTTCGTGTGGACAATATGCCCATCAGGTGTCTCTTGTGAGACAACCCCGGGGATAGGAGACCTTTGGGACGACCCAGGGATCATGCTGGGCAGCTCGACGAGGGCCTTTTGCGAGGAATTAGAGGGGCCCAGTGCCTGCCCGGGGCTCCCTCGAGGGAACCCCGTGGCTGAAACGAAGGGGGATGCGGGCCTGCGCCCCCGTCGGCGTTAGCCCCTTGATGGTGAGGGTGATATATTAAAAAACAAAATACATACTACAACATAATACACACACAAAAATATAATATAATATATAAATATATAATAATAAAATAACTTATATATATGATATAATATAATATAATTATATATTAAATAATAATATAAAATATAAATATATAATTAGTGGGTGTTGTGTGGTGGTGTGGTGTGGGTTTGTGTGTGGCGTGGGTGTGTCATATTTAAAATATACAGAAGTAGATAGATAGATACAAAACACCACACACCACAGGAAAATAAAACTAAACGAAATATATATATGTGTGTTGGTGGGTGGGGGGTGTGTGAATATATTAAATAAATAAAATATAAAAAATATAATAAATAATTCATAAATAATCATTTTCATATATATATATATAATATATAAAGAAAATAATAATATAATAATATATATAAAATTATATATAATATAAAATAATTTAATTTATATAATATAAATATATAATATATAATAAAATATATATAAATAATATATATAATATATAATATATAATATAAATATTATATATATATATATATGAAAATGATAGAATATATGATATATAATATATATATATATTATATATATATTTAATAAAAATTATTCAAAAACCCACACACACACACACACACACACATAATTTTATACATTTTAAGGGGATTTTCCCTGGTGTGTTTTTGGGGGTTTTGTATTATCTATCATTACTGTATTTTTATAATATGCACACACCACACGCACACACAAAAAACCCCCACACACACACACACAACACACAACACACACACAATATTATAATATAAATAATATTATATATTATATATATAAATATAATAATTAAAACTAAATTGTATATATATATTATATTATATTATATTATTATATAATATATATATATATGTTGTGTATGTATGTATTTATGTTGTATTTTGTATTATATATCATCCCCATCAAGAGGTAACGCCGAGGGGGGCGCATGGCCCCGCATCCCTTCGTTTTCAGCACGAGGCCCCCTCGAGGCGAGCCTCAGGAGGCCCTGGCCCATCTCAAATTTCCCTCCAAAGGGTCTCGCGAGCTCCCCAAAAGCCATGATCCCTGGGTGTCCCAAAGGTCCCCTATCCCCGGGGTTTGTCTCCAGAAGACAACCGAGGGCATGATTGCCCACAGCGAGAAGGGCTGGTGGCCATATAGCCGATTTGGCGACCCCGGTTTATGAAAAGTAACGGTCCCATCCCAGTTCACGGTGAAACCCCGGTTAGACATGTGTCCTCCCAACTTACCCATGACGGTAAAGGGATTGTTACAAAAGGCATCAAGACGAGACCCCAAGACAGGGATAGCGTCAGGTTTCGTTTTCCAGGACAAAACTGGCAGTTCAAGCTTGAAGACACCAATTTGGTCCTCTGCATGGGTACCGAACTCCAAACATCTTTTTGATCGAGTTTGGCTCCTTTTGCCAGCCCAATCTGTTACTGACTCTTGGTTGACAACCCAGAGATAGGACTCGCCCAAGGTAAAAAAAATTTTCTGTAACTCAAGCCCTTACCGCAAGCATGGATCGACGAGGGTTTCCCCCTAACAGGACCCAAATACGAATCTTGGTTTTGGGTCAGGAGGACTTAGGCCTAAGGGCTTTCCCACATTGCTAAAGCACAAGGCCGCCATAAGTACCCAAGGACTCAGATAAGATGGAAAACATCGTCGGCAAAGTAAAGGGTTTCTGGATCTTAAATTTTGGGCTGTGTTCCCCCATGACTTGGCTAGTAGCTCTGCCCATTATCCTCCAACAGTGTTGAAAGTGTTAGTGCAAGGAACACCCTTTGCCACCCCCCAAATTTAAACGGGGAAAGAAGTTAACATACCCCCACCCACGTACAGCATTTTAAGTCCCGATAAAGGTTTGCTTCACCCAATAATCTGTGTGGGAAATTTCCCCTGAGTCCAGGATCTCCATAGCGTTTCCCGATGCACGAGTCAAACCCCTTCTTGAGGCGATGGGGTTGCAAGCAACCCAGAAAAAAATCACGAGGGCTTTCCAAAATTACTAAAACACTATTTTTACGGTCTATCGTGGATTCCCAGGAGAAAACCAGATGCCCCGGTCTCTGACCCTCAGTAGGTAGTGCAGATCCATTTCAAAAGAATGGGGCGAGAACCTTGCTGGTATGCTGGCAGTTAATGCCATGGTAGTTACTAAACCCCCAAAACGACCCCTTTTCCCCCTTCCAGAGAGGGATGACCATGCCTCTCGAGGTGGGGGGAATGGTACCAGCTACAAATGCTAGTCAGGGTATGCGGGCCCCCGACCCCATAGGTTCCCCCCACCCTTTTAGCATTTCAGCAGGGATATCACATATGCCTCCCAGTTTTCCCCAACCCTCAGCTGGAAATCGCCATCCCCCCTCGTTAGAGTAGGGGGTTCCCTCGTGGGGTGGGCAGACAGGCACGAGATCGCTTGACCAAGCTAATGTGGAGGGTCTACCTGGTAAAGTTCAAAAACTACCCCAATGTTCACGAACCCCAACATGATCTGAGAGACCCCTTTCCGCTGATCGGACTTGAGAAAATCTGTGAGGGGGCATAGAGTTCATTTTTGGTAGGCGGGGCGAAGGCATTTCCCAAAAAAGGGCCCTAAAACCCCTCAGCAAGATTTGATGAACGTTCCTGCCCCCTTTCAGCAGTGTTGAGCCAGCCCCATGGAACGACCCCCAAGACTTGATTCCCCATTCAGCCGAGCCTTGCAACAGCCTCAGTGGCCTTAAGTCCCAGGGAGAAGGCATTCTGCCTTCCCCCGGGTACGCCAAGGATCCTGAGCCGTTTCGAGGGGTTTACGCGCTAAAGAGCCCACAGAGAAAAAGGGGTCCGTCAGGTTGTTGAGTTCGTGAATTTTTCAGAGACTCCCAGGGTAAAACCCGGGCACATTTTCCCCTCCTTAGTCGTCCAGGGAAACACCTGGGGTGGCTTGGAGGAGGGGGATTTTGAAGGGGACCCACGGGAGACACAACCACCCTTGGCGGTCCCACAGAACCCAGCACCAGAAAAACCCGCATTTCTGAAGGTCCCCATCGCGTGCTAAAAGAAGTGGTCGATCTCCTTTGGGCCACTGACGATCGCTGTACCATTTCCAGGAGGGGTTGGAGGGTGGTCCCCGGAGCCAGAGATCCCATTTTTAGGACTAGCAAAGTCCTGGAGAAGGGGGGTAATGTCGCTCCCGGGATCAGCCCCGAGCCTTTGGGGGGCCGACAGAATCTCAAGCCAGCTCGGTCAAAGCGGATCCCGCATTGAAGTCCCCCAGAATAATGCAAATATCTCGTCGGGGGCTTGTCTGCCACAAAGTTTTTGGGCGTAGAACGCCTCTTTCACATCAATTTATATACATCGGTAGGGGCTTAACAGCAGAAGAAAAATGAAGCCAAAAGCAGTCATTTCAGTGCCATAATACGCTCATCAACTTCAATTACTGAGGGCTGAAGTCGGGGAGAGGCTTTTTGCTACCCCCGGAGGGGGGGCCATCGTGGGGCTCCCAGTAATAGGTGTACCCCCCACACGATTGTGCCGCTCCCAGGCTTCTCACTCTGGAGGGCAGCCCCTCAACTCCAGTCGCTTCAAATTCCGCGATATCAGAAGAAACCCCTCATCCGCGCAAGGGCTGGATGTTCCCAAACAACTAACCCCGGGAAAAAAGCGAGGTTAACTTGGGGTCATCGGGTGCAGCCCCCTCTCCGCCCCCCCGAAACAGCCCCAAAATAAAGGGGTCGGGAGCTGCGGGGGGTGCCCATCCGCCTGTGGGGTTCCCAGGGTTGCCCCCCAAATTATAGTGGGTTCCAATCCGCACCCGACATTTTCCCCCCCCGCGGGAAACCCCCCCGCCCGCCTTACTTGCGGGGGGGGAAACATCCCCCCCCCCCGATATCCATTTATTCCTAGTTGTCATTGGGTCCCTTTTGGGGGGAGGGGACTGGCAAGGCCAACCCCCCCAGCCGCCCCATTACCCCCGGGTGGCCCGGGGGAGGAGTTGGGACGGGGGCCAAGCATGTCCACACATGATGGGCCATAGTCCCATCTCTGAGTTCCCAGTCCCCCCCCGTTTGGGCCCGGGATGGCAAGGTGCCCCGTACCCAGGGTGGCCACGGGGAGGGAGCAGAAATCTTTATGATGGGAGGCTGGACCGGGGAGGGGGGCAGCAAAAAAGGGTCCTTTTTGAAAAAAGCTAAGCCAGTGGGGGGGAAGCTGCAAAACGAGAAAGCAGCAAGCACAACACACTAGGCACCACACCAGCCAACACCATGCGAGGAAGCACCCAAAAAAGAATAAAAGATAAAAAATATATAGAAAGAAAGGGAAAAAAAAAAGAGAAGAAAAGAACGAACATAAAAAAAATAATAAGAGAGAGAAGTTATAAAAAAAAAAAAATATAGATAAATATATATATAATAAGAAGAAATTTAAAAGAGAAGAAAAAAAAAAGAAGGTAAGAAAATATGAGAGAAAAAAAGAGAAAAAAGAGAAGAGATAGAAAAATAGAATATATAAAAAAACATATATATAAAAGAGATAAAAATATATTAATATAAAAAAAATAAGATAAAAATATTATATATATTAAGAATAAAATAGATAAAAAGGTAAAGATAATAAAAAATAGAATAATACATAAATAATATAAATAAATATAAAAATTTTAAAATAAAAAGAAATATAAGATAAAAAATATATAAAATAATTAATTTTTAAAAAATAAAATAAAAAAGAAAAAAATAAATACAAAAAAAAGAAATAAAAAATTTAAGAATTAAAATTATATAGGAATAATATATAAATAATTTTTTAAATTATAGAATAAAGAATGAAGGGGTAAAATAAGTTTAAGAAAAAGATAACAAAAAATAGAGATAGATATATAGAAATTAAAGAAAATAAGGGAAATAATAAATATAATGAGATAAAAGAAGAGAGAAATAAATAATAATATATAAATATATATAGATATATATAAGAAAGATAATATAAAATAATTATAAATAATATATAGAAAAACAGTATATATTAAGGAAAAAATATATAAAAATAAGATAGAATATAAAATCAATTAATATATAGAAAAATATAAAAAAGAGAAATATAAAAAATGAGGTTTTATAATAATAAATAATAAAATATAAATATATATATATAAATATATATATATATATATGATTATAAAAACAAAAATATAATAATAAAATAATAAAATATAATAATAATAATATAAATATAGTATAGATATATATAATAAATAAAATAGATAAATAAAATATAATATATATTAAAAGTAAAAAAAAATAATAAAAATTATATTAAATAAATTTAAAATATTATAATTATAATATATAATATAATATTATATAATATATTATATATATATATATAATAATTTTAAAATAATTATACTATTATATATATATATAAAAAATATATTTTATTATAATTATATTTATATATAATAATTATATATAA